>NC_051179.1:160190497-160288380 GCF_013339695.2 Rhipicephalus sanguineus
CCGCGTGCTCTAGTATAAATCACGCCATAAATCATGCATGCTACATTTAGATGCGAAGCAGCTTATGAACGAGGCCTGTCTCCACGGCGTCGCATCGACGTAGCCAGTGCCCCAGCCGATCCGGAGCGGCGGGCTCGCGAAGCCGAAGCGAAACGGGCCCGTTGACATCGCATTGTCAAACTTTAAGCTGCAACCTTTGCAGAAAGAGCCATTAACTTTATACTTTACGGACCACAATGCCGTTCTACTCAAGGGAAAACGTTCCCCTGAGCTTAAAGTCATATATGACGAGTAACAACATCAGGGGAACCTCGAATAGAAGGACCATGAACAGTGATGAAGAAAATAATACATTTACAGAAATCTAAGTCGACTCATGGATGCTTCGCATACTGCTCAGGGTTCCCTTTACGGGGAGATGGCGGGATTTTTTTTTATACAGCTCCGTTTACGAGCAAGCGTCCAACTGCCTTATGAAAGCCCTATTCACAGCAAGGTGCAAGTAACATGTGCGCGCAGTGCGCTCTTTGATAGCATCACAATAAAACCTGCTTCACACATTACATTTACCGTATGGATATTATTATGATCGTAGCTGCCCGGGGTGCCTTCGTTCTTGCGAGCTCCAGGACTCAACTACTGGCGATACAGCTGCGAGGAACTCACATTTGTAATAAATGTAAAACAAACAATGTTTTCTTTACATGTGGTAGGTTCTCTAACTACAGCTAGTTTTCGCGCAACTGAAACGAAAGCCAAAGGCGAAAGCAACTGTAACAAACGCCCGCTCGTATCCTGCGACACATCGTGGTTAATCGCGAATGCCAATTTCAGCAAGAATACGCGGCAGTTGTGGACAAGAGGTGAAGAAATCATTACACTTAAATTAGGCATACCTTATGGCTAACGTCATGGTTAATTCAGCGGTAAGTGTTGTTTTGCTTTTGCGGTCACTTTAGATCCAACTATGCAGCTTTATTTATTTGCCTTTCTCTCTCATCCTATTGACATTCTGTTGTTGTTGCACTGACAACTAGCAACGTAAATCAGCGGGAATAAATCACTATGCCCTATACCATTTACAGCCGGAAATACAGGGAATATTAGGGCGATGTGCACACTAGTGTGTAAGCTTGAGCACTTTTTTACACTGTATACAAAAAAAATTTAGCGAAGCTTGCACGGGAGGCGCAATGCTAAAGATACAGCGGATCTTATGTGCACCTATTCGCCTCGAGGTCTTTAAGTGGCGCCCTCTCGCGTGTGACGTCAGAGAGAGGACTCGGGTGCCACTCTTCGCGCGCGCGCTCGCTACGTGAAGGCTGCTCGACGTTGCCGGCCAGTCTGTCCTTCTCGAGTTATTGAAACATTAGTGGGCAAGATCATAAAGTACTTTGTACTGAATCTTCAAGCAATATGCCCAGCGAAATGGAGCGGAGCGACACACCAGGAGCGGATTGGTCCTGGTGTTGTCTGCTATCGATCAATGTGTACATATGCATGTATGGAGACAATTTCTTTTCGCGATTGTTCTATGGCCGTGGCGCACTCAAAATGACTTTCGGGCCCGTTATCGATCACTGACTTCAGCGTTCGGGCCTCGGCTTCCGCGTCTGCGCTAAAGCGCAATATATGTATACCGCGTGTTGCGCGTGTTTGGTTGCCAGCCTGCTCCTTCGGTTCAATTCCTTTGTTCGGAGTTTTTGCGCGCATGAGAAACGACGTGTGATGTCGTTCAAATAAATTAAATGGTTGTTACAGGCAGCAACCTTGGGTTAAATCCAAGTGTTCGCTAGTTGTTTTGTAAGAGCGTCGCAAGTACTTCAAATTTAACAAGAAATAAAATCGTTGACAGCACCGTGTGAAAAGGGGATGCATGACGGTGATATGAAATGTTGGTAGGTTGTCCGGAGTTGTTTTTATTTTATGCAACATGTTTCAATCCCTACGTTAATAAATCGACGTTTTCTGACTCGTGCATAGTCGTCTGAACGTATGCTGAGAATTAGTGTAACCATAGTAACGTAGATAAATACAAGGCTTTCCCATCGGAGAGCCGTAAAGAAGATGTATTTGCAATAAAATATTGTAAACTACTTTCAACGGTCGACTGCTGATAGGGCGTGGTATGATCACTATACTATGAAGGCCCACAGGGTACCTCATGCATTTGCATATGATGACTGGAATGCAAAAGCCATCTTCTCTTTCTTCAGTCGACGTATTGTTCCTTCCCCGCCCCCCTCTGAATTCTTTCAGGACATAACGTGGTTTTGCACTGCCTAGAGGATCGGAGGCACTGCAAGCTTCCTACACGTCACCTGGTTCTCCATTGCCTCCGTGATCGGTGGGTCAATCACGGAGGCTATGCAAAGTGACGATGTCATGTGCTGACGTCATCATGTGACTTGAAGTTATGACGTCATGAATTTTGGCAGTCGGTGATGTCATGATGACATCAACAGGTGATAATTTTTTGCACCACTCGCGTTGACGTTGCCGACGCTGGACTGTGACGGTCAATTTTCGCATTTGATGAGGAATCTGAGGCTTTCGCCTTAAAATATTTAATCTTGTTACAGCGCGGTAAAAAATAACAATTAACAGGCACAGTGGCCGACAGACTGACGGTAAAGAGCTCTCCTTCCCCTCTTCTTGGACACATTCGCCGATTTTCGCTACTATTTACCAAGCTGTATTATCGGTGTCAAGTGAAACATGAACAGTGGAGCGCGTTGCCGAAGCATTAGCAACTGCACAGTGCGCGCCGTCCAGTCACCACCATTGACATTCCCGCGCACCCGATTAGGCAGAATTGCGCGATCGAAGGCATGAATGTGGCTCACGAGCGGCAAACCGCATGAGCGTATGTCTAATCATAACGGTACGAACTGTACCACGCGCACCACTGCTGGCGTTTCATGCGTAGCCGATAGTACGTGTAACAAGTTTTAATGTGCATCCAACTCGCCCAATCTACTAGTTGTCAGCTATAACCGGCTGGTCGATCAATTTTATTTTGTAGGCAAATCTTTGTGTACACACGTCCACATCAACGTTTCTAGAAGCAGCTCAGTTTGGCACCTCCCGGAGGCGCTGGCTCTCCGAAGTGGACGCGACGGCCGACGCGAACTAGCGGCGCTGCAGCTCCATCTTGCATCATGCCTCACGCGTCGTCTGCTGCAACACCCATGTGACCTGTCGTCGCTGCAGCTTGCGACGGCCGTGACAGCCGAGATTTCGACATTTAAACTTTTGCAATAATCTCTACTCATTCAAAAAGCGATCATTTCACAAGCTATGCTCCATAAACACGAAAAGATAATCAAGTGTGACCTATATTAATGTTACAATCTCACACGTCTAGTTCTCCTGTCGCACGAATATTCCATTGCCGTCAACCTGTGTTTAGCAGCCATGGTGGAACAGTGGTTACGGTGCTCGGCTCCTGACCCGAAGGTTGCGGGATCGATCACGACTACGGCGGCCGCATTTTTTCTACGGAGGCTAAAATGACACTAGTTCATGTAGTTAGATTTGTCATCCTAAGCAAGTCGTAAAGCAGAGGACCGTTGTTAATTTTCGGGTGAATTAATTCTGATTTCTTAAGAAAGACGTACAACACGAACTACAGTTGATCAAGGTACCTGATTTGTATTCCCTGAGCTCGGTTAGGCGTCTTGTAGCGAAGTTAGTCTTCACGATTCTGCTGGGATAGGCGTTCAGAAGAAATTTCTTGCAGGTCCCTGCACTCATTCGGAGAAGTGCGACCGGTGTAGCCGCTCGTGCAACAGGCGCATCAAGATGGCAGTCTTCAGCTTTGTTCCTTTCACACACGCTCAATCGAAACAAGTGCTTCCCAAGCGATCACCGTTCGCAAACAATCACGCACGGAGTACTGAGAAAGCGAGCACGGCTACTCCTCGCGCGTCTGAGACCACTGCGGCAGGTGCGTCGCCTCCGCGATTAGCTTCGGCAACGCGCCATTGGGAACAACGGTGCGTTGCCGTATCCGATCCCGGGGGCCACGGCAAGTGAAGCAAAATGAAAGAGCAGCGCCATAAGTTCAAGAGTCGGCCGCGTGTGCCGGTACGCGAGCGGAACTGCGAAACTGCATGGGTTCTAAAAACGTTGGTCTGCATGACTGCAATTGGGCGAGGAGTGTGAATGTTTGTTCAAATCAAGCCTGTTTACACAACCCTAACTTTTATTGATCGCATTTCGTTGGCAGAGCAGTGTAGACTCTCTTTAATTCGCTTGGCTCAACGTTCACGCTTTCACATAAGCTATTTCAACGCCATCCAGTCCAATGAGTGACGCTACGAAATCGGGGGCATAGCCCTTACCGCGGTGGCTTTGTGTATATAGAAGATATGTTAAATGTTAACGTTTCTTAACCTCATCTAATACTAGCAGCCATCTAAATAACTATTAGTAGAAGAAAATTCAGCTCGTAATCGAGGAATGCCGCGTGACGCGAGCGAACTATGACAAAAATGCAGCTGTTCTATCCAAAGCCTAGCAGACGACAAAAGCCGAATCCCCGCCTTTGCGTCACTGGAGCGCCGTTCGCGAATAGTCGACTACAAGTTTAGAAGTTCGCAGAATTTCCTCCTCAAACGAGGATGCACACAAGCCTTTACCAATGGGCACGCACTCCATGCTGACGTCACGAGCCGGACGGCTGGTGACACCGCCTCCGGCGAACATTGCCGAGTCCACGAGCGTGACTACTTGTTTAGTCGCGGAGGCGATCGGCTGCCGCGCTTCGGTCATCAGGGCAGTGCCTCTCCTGACATCCTAAGATGTATAGGACTGTAGGTAGCCAGGCTGTTGCTGTTTTGCTAAGTTTTGCCAATTTTCTCTTTCAGTGTATGTATGTTTTGTCTGTTTCTTCCTTTCTCTTTCTTGGTCTTTCTTTTGTTTTTTTCCTTTCCTTTATACCTCTCTCTGTATATCTTGCTCCCTCTCTCTTTCCCTCGCTCTACACTTGTTTCTCTCTCTTTCATTGAATATATCTCTCCTTCTTTCTCTTTCTTCTCTGCTATCCTTTACCCTCTCTCCTCCTCTTTTCCCTCCTCACCCTCACAAAAACCACCCCTCCTGACGTTTTGGCGCTCTTTGGTGATGTGACACCTTCATCTAGCCACGGAACAAGATTTTGCAGCGTTTCGTGCGTCTTGTGTTCCTTCTTCTCTGTTGTGCTCTCGCGCTACAATTAAGTAACTGTGATTTTGAGATTTTGAGCCCATTCATGCAGTACTCATTTTATTGCCCCCACAAGGCCGTTACTTCTAGTCCTTTCAAGCAAGATTACGCAAGGCATATGAAGAGAGTTGAAATTTTGGGACAGCACAAGAACCTTCCTTATTCTGCGCGAAATAATTTCTAAAGTGAACAATTTATACTTTATTATCCGAAACGCTTATTTAGAAGTGTTCGTGTTTCTTATTTGAATTTTCGCCAAAAGGCGCTTGTATTTTTCATGAAAATGAGAATGTCGCAGCTGTTTTCGCGCACGCGTGGCTACTTTTGGCTACTTTTACTGCCCTCGGAATAAGTTCGCTACTTTTTGGCTAGTTCTTCCAATTTCCTTGTTATTTTTCACGTTTTGACCTGGCAACCCTGGATGAAAAAGGCAACGACGATGAAGAAGAGGACGAAGAAAGCGCGTCCCGGTTCATGTGATGATGATTTTCTGTTTACAGCTCATGGTTCAACGGGCTGTTTTAAAACAGTAATATAATATCTGGGGTTTAACGTCCCAAAACCACGATATGATTATGCGAGACGCCGTAGTGGAGGGCTCCGGAAATTTCGACCACCTGGGGTTCTTTAACGTGCACCTAAATCTAAGTAGACGGGCCTCAAACATTTTCGCCTCCATGTTTCAAAACAGCTCCGCTGATAAAAACCTGAATCGTTTTCTGTTTTGCAGCATCATAGGAAGCGTTTTACGTCTTCAGGATGTCCACAAAGACCCCAAACAGCGTGGCACAATTTGAGAACAACCATAGTATTAAGGGTCACATGTTACCATATCTTTATTGTGGTCTTTTCATCCACCCATTGCTGGACTTCAGCTGTTGAAGTATTCCACAGATCTTCAAGTACACTTAACGAAACGTGGATAATAATGTCCAAAGTGTCAAGGCGGCGTAAAAAACATATTTGAATGAAGCAAAGAAGATGACTCTTAAGCGCTCGTTTGTCGTTGTTAGACTGAATATTAATGAGAACTAACAGGCAATAACGCCAAGGGAAGTATAGGGGCTGTTATGTGTAGTATTTAGAATATTAATTAATATCCCAACATCGGACGCGTTATTCGAAGGTCGCAGGTTCAGTCCCTGCCGACGGCAAGTTATCTTTTCGTCCACTTTACTTGCTTGACATTAATATTCTAAATACTACACATAACACCCCCTATACTTTCCTTGGCGTTATTATCTGTTAGTTCTCATTAACGTCATTGAATAGTAATACAGGAGCGAAGTCTCCAGTGGACTATTAATAAACCTTATTCCTGTTACTCGTACACGTAACATTGTGCGAAAAACAGGAATCAGCTTAAACATAACTTGTAATAAAGCGAATTTACAACTCGATCTAGCGAAGAAACTTCCATATCCCGGCACGTAACTATAGGGGTCACTGTTGTCATCAGGCCGAATTAACATAACTAACTTGGCCAGTAAACCCGATCTCAGGAAGTTTTTCGTGAAATAATTGAGTAAAAAAGCGGTGGTTTCTTTCTGATTTTGATACAGGCGAGTGTTTATTCGAGCGTGCGCTTAACGCTATTGCGTTAAAGCATATTTGTGCTCCCTCACTGTCGTACCTTTACTCTGACGAGGCTGAACGCCGCGCCTATGCACGGAACAACGGACTGAGCAGTCGCTAGCCCTGTTCTATACCGCAAAGCACTAGGACCGGCGGTGGTTGCTTTCTTTATTTCGTCCTTTGCGCCACAGCTTGCGATGATCGACTCCTAACCACTTTCTTGCTCGGCCCCTTCGCAACAGTCACACTACTCGTTCTTCTCGTGTCTGCAGTCTGGTAGCCCGTTATAACTGCACGTGACCGTCTCCCTGAACTGCATCGCCCATATACGGGCGGCATGGAATGCCCCGTGCACAGTCCATCTTTGGGCGGCCTTCGCAGATATGTCACACGTTCGCTATGTTCTAGCGGCCGATACACTACCGCGGTAGCTTTTTGGTTTTGGTTTCGAGTGCTGCGGTAGCTTTTTTTCTGTCGCTTCTAAACAAGAGAATTCCCAGATAGAAGCGGCTCAGAAAATGATATGTGGAATGAGGCATGTTTAAAAGCAGTGTTCAATGAGTACATTCTAAAGACGCGGGAATAAATAATAACGGAAGGCATGGAGGAGCAACAAACACACGGAAGGACATGATTTTAGCCAGTTCTAAAGCTGATTTGCTACAGTGCGATGGAGAAAGGGGAATGAACTAGAATAAAAATGCTGTGTTGCATAAAAATACAGCAGCAAAAAAAATGGAATGACGAATACGACACAAATTTAAACCTTGCTTCTAAGCCCGATTTACCGTAAGAAAGGCAACAACGCCTTCACTGCATCCGGAGCGGTCTCAGCCAGTGCGACAGGACCCGCTGCTCCGCTGAAGATCGATTATCAGTTCTGTCTTAGAGATAGGAGAGCTCGTTTCTCGGTGCACTAGAACGGGGACACTCACAGAGGACGGATATTATCTTAGCAACCTACGATATGCCGATGAGATAGTGCACTTCAGCAATGATGGCGATCACTTAGAACAGAAAATCATTGAAGACCGAAGCGGGGAAAGTACTAGTAGGACTGAATATGAATAGCCGTTTCGCAAGACGCGTGGCGCCATCTGTCGGAGCAGTATTGGGTAGTACAAAGACCGACTCCCTCGCACAGATTGCAGTAGGACCAGGTCCAACTTGCAAGTCCGAAACAACGATTGAGCTTAATTTTGCGTGTGTTTGCACATTTAACATTCAGAAGGAGAGCTGTGAATTTCTGTCCGCTAGTCGGACTCGCCACCGAACCCCCATGAAGTGCTTGCTGGATCACTCGCCAGAACGACTGCAAGAACAACATGATGATGATTAGTGGGGTTTTGTGGCGCAAGGGCCATGGGTGGCCAAAGAGCGCCATGTCTATTATGTGGCGTTAGCGATGACCAATGATTATGATGACCGGGTGTATTGTGGCTGTATAGACTCCTAAAATCACGTGCTTTAAAGAAGCGTAAAAGATGTGTATACAGTATAAAATTATGGCAGTGATAAGCGGTGGGATCTATGGGTGTGGAATAAATGACGGGTGATCATGGTATTTACAAGTGAGAGGCGGGATAACAGCACGAATGCTTCCTCAAGGCCTTTGAGTCCAAAGGCCGGAAGGCAGGTGCTTCCTTTGATAGAGTTACCGCAGCAGCAGCCTCAATCATGAGGCCGCGCTACGTAGCGCCTGGAAAAATAACGTTGAAGTTATGTACATCCTTTAAAAATTCGAAGAGAGAATGATATTTAAAAAGTGGTTCTCTGCCAATGAACAAAGCGGGATGAGTGGGCGAAGCTGCGGAGGTTCATCGGTAAACCGTGAATCTTCCGTGAATTCTGCCCCGTACATCATCACCGACGTGAGATTGGGCGCGTTTATACTAAAGGTTCGATGAGTTATGACGACTTGCAGCTCACTTTAATTTTACATGTACGCTGTGAGTTTTCATTGTTTAGAAAACCACTGCTTTAGAAAAATCTGGCGTCTTTCGTTAAGCAGCTGGCGTCTTTTCGTTTTGCTTTAGAAACATCTGGCGTTCTTTCGTTTTGTTTTTACTAAACATCTGGCGCCTTTCGTTGGTTTATTTCATCAATCAACGGCGTTTTGAACAAAATTTTTATTGTTTAATCACGCACAGGAGAAATCTCACCAGGCACTACCTTGGAGGTAAACAATGGCTGCTAATGAGAATGAGAGACAGAAGAAGTCGGCTTTTAGCTAACACTTACACTTCTACTTCTACTAACGTTTCCTACTGGAACATGCCAATGGCTGTTAATGGGGAATGAGAGACAGAAGAATTCGGCTTTTAGTTAACGCGCACGCTGCGAATTTTTTATTGTTCAGCAACGCAAAGGAAAAATTTCCCACCCGCACCACCTTGGAGGTCAAAGCGTAAGACTTGTTACGGACTACGACTACTACTACTACTACTACTACGACGACGACGACTACGAGGGACGAATGGGTGCCGCCTTAAGGAGCTTCGCCCCTAAATTGCTTTTTTCTGAGAGCGTCTAGTTCCGTGCATTGTAGTAGGGTGTGGAGTACAGTTAGTGGATCGTCACAGTAATCACACAGAGGTGGATCGCCTCCGGACAAAAGATATGAACGTGTACTATGTGTGTGGCCTATCCTCAGTCCGCAAAGTGTAACTTCTGTGTAGCGTGACTTCGATACCGGCGGCCAATTACCCAGCTGCGGTTTGACAACGTGTAGCTTATTTCTTGTCTGCGTATCCCGTGTGCTCTGCCAAAAGGCCCTGATCTTTCTTTTGAGGAAGGGTTTTAAATCTAGTGGGGGAATAGCTACGTGTGTATTGGGACTGTCTTCGTGGGCGGATACTGCTAGGTGATCCGCCAACACGTTGCCTGGAATCTCGCGGTGCCCTGGCACCCAGCACACTACAACATGTTGTTCGAGTGTATATATAGTGCATAAAAGAGAGTATAGCGAGACAAGGACAGGGTTTTTGTGTTTTTTAAGAGTTTTTAAAGCTTTCACCACGCTTAGGGAATCCGTGTATATAACTGCCTTTTGTATTTTTGATTGTTTTATGTGCTTAACAGCCGCAAGTATCGCGTAAGCTTCCGCTGTGAAGATACTTGAGTTTGGGTGCAGAATACCGGAATCGGAAAAGGATGGACCAACCGCTGCGTACGACACAGAAGTATTGGACTTTGAGGCGTCTGTAAAGAATTCCGGACAAGTGTACTTGTGCCAGAGTTCGAGGAAGTGTGTACGGATATGTGCAAGTGGCGCGTGCTTGGTAACTTCCACGAAAGAAACATCACAATCTATAAGCTGCCACTGCCACGGCGGGAGATGTGGAGCGGGAGCCATTAGAGAGTGTTCGAGAAGTGGCACACACGTTTCTACAGCTAGGCCCCTCACGCGAAGCGAGTAGGGCTGTGCCATCGAAGGACGGTTGTCGAAAAGGGCAGAGCTGGACAAATCATTGATTGTGGAGTGTGAGGGGTGTGTGAAGAAGCACGTAAAGGTGACCCAGCGAGAGCAGACGACGGAGCGGCCGATCGCTGGAAGCCGAGGAAGAAGAAACAGCTCGTGCGTCAGAAGCGAAGAAAAAGGGCTCGCGCAGTCTAGTCACTCGTGGAACACGGTCGGAACAGGCCGGTGGTCGACCGAACCCGCATCGACGAGCGGGGTTCGCGCACAGACGCGCCTGTCTTCGGGACAGCGAGCGCCTCACGTTCTTCAAGTCGCCAGATCTGTTCGTGGCCTCCTGTGTCGGGGAACCCGCATCTACGCGCGTGGTTCATCCTGCCGGGCGTCGTCAGGACAGCGAGCGTCGCGGGATCTTCGCCTGGCGCTGAAGAGACGCGGGGAGCTACCGACAATGGCGGCGACCATCGACCGAGTGGTGGGTCGCCCACTCGCCCCATGACCCTTGCTGCTGCGACTTCGCTACCACGTGAGCACGCACGACTACGTGACCGCCAGGACGCTAGCAGCGCGCCACTTCCCGGACTAGCACCGCCACGTGGGACGATGTACGTTTTCACCTTATGTATTTCGTGTGTGTGTGTGTCCAAATATAATTGACGTGTGGTTTGTACAATCAGCCAACGTCTCCTCCATCTGCAACGCGTCACACGCTCTGCGGCGTGTCGATCCTAAAATACAACATCAAATTTCTGGCGTCCGCGAAACAGGACTGCTCTTAAGCTGTGTAAAAGAGCATCGCGTTGCTGAGGCGTGTTTGACGGTTGACGATGGAGACAGACAAGCTCACGGCAATTGGGAAGGAACTGGGGTTGAGCGGTTCAGCGCTAAAGGAGTGGATAGATGAAGAGCGCGCGCGTGAACGAGAAGTTCGTGAAGCACGTTTAGCCGAACGCAATGCGGCAAAGGAAGCTGATGCTGAGGCACTGGCGAGGGTGAAGGCAAAGAAGGAGGTACTGGAGCTCAGGTTGAAGCTGCGAGGGTTAGATGCGACAACTGGTAGCACGAGTACTGCCCAGTTAACGGAGGGCGCGCACATGAGCGCTCCTCAAAGCTACCAGAGTCCGCACAAACTCATACCTCCCTTCAACGAAAGTCGCGACGAGTTAGACGCCTATATCCAGCGCTTTGAACGCGTCGCCGTGAGTCAAGATTGGCCGCAGGATAAATGGGCCCTCTCACTAAGCCTCTGTTTGACAGGCGAAGCGCTAAGTGTTGTTGGCAGAATGGCACCTGCCCACGCCATGGATTATGCAACAGTGAAGAAGACGTTGTTGCAGCGCTTCAGGTTTACTGAGGAGGGGTACCGCACCAAGTTTCGGTCGGCGAAACCAGAGAACTCCGAAACCGGTCGGCAGTTCGCTGGACCATTGGCAGGAGATGACCAAGACAGACCGAACATATGACGCTCTGCGAGACGTTATTGTTTCGGAGCAGTTTCTCATGACATGCCATGAGAAGCTGGCAATTTTCCTGGGAGAAAGGAATTGCCAAGGAATTGAAAAGCTGGCCGAAGCTACTGATCATTATATGGAGGCTCAGGGCTTAGTCAATCTCGGCAAACGCAAAAACGAGAACGCCAAACTGGACAAGCCACCAGACCAAGCTCAGACCACGCCTAGAAAAGAGGAAAAAGAGAAGCTGCAATGCTTTCTTTGCGGAAAACGTGGCCACAAAGCTGCAGACTGCTGGTCAAGCACAAAGGGGGCAAGGACAATAAAATCCTTTTGCGGAAAGTGCAGGCGTAGTGGGTATAACACCGAGGACTGTCCTAACAAGCAAAGCGGCAGAGCTTCTTGCCTGAAAGAGCAAGAGCACCGCCCGAGTCAACAATCCAGGAGGCACAGGCCTTGCGACAAGGTACCGATTCGCCGAAACGCAAAAGAGGGGTGTCCCTAATCCCGTTAATGGGGACAGCAATCGCCGGGCGGATTCTAAGGGCTGGCGTCAAGGCCCTCCGAAAACGCACCACGAAAGCACGGACAATTTAGAGTTGGTCCTTTGGTGCGCCAGCGAACGCCGGTTGTGGTCCAAAGACCGAGTCAGAGCCGAGAGTCGATAACACAAACGAAAACGAAATATATTCTCAGTTAAGGCAATACAAATAATACAAACACGTGCACACTCGGCTGGTACCAGTTACAGCTTCACAATATAACTCAGATGGTGCTTACACAACGGGAGCTAAATAAACAGATCACACGCAACGAATGCAATCGCATGCATTACAACTATTCAACGACTGTTAAAGTCCTGAATAAATATCGGCGTATCCAGTCCACAATACTTGGACGGTAATCGAATGCTTCTCTTCAAGGAAGCACTCACGCCAGCTCCAGCGCTGATCGTCGTAGCTCAACCGTCGTCGTGACTTGTCACGGCTCACGCGGCGTCGTCATCGGATTCTCCCAGATCCACGACCGACTGACCGCACACCATCATAAACACGTCTTCTTTGGCTAACGGAGCCACACTTCGCATAACTTCACCATCACCGGGCCGACTGGCTCACTCCTTCGCTAACTGTCTCCTCGCTCACTGACTCCACTACCGTCGATTGCACGCTTTTATCCCTTCTCCCCTGGGTTCTAGAAGCGTCGGGATGTTTCTTCTGCGTGCAGTACAGCTAAGCCTGGGGAAAGGGCGAGAGCTTTCTCGTATGTTCGAATCGCGGCGGCATCGCGCACGGATGCGTCCCCCCTTCCTTCCAGAAACATCTAGGATTTGCCGGGCGTTTGATCGCGTCGTCTGCGCCTGGCTTGATTGGGTGAGGAGGATGCGGCGCGCCGGCGTCTTTTGATGCTTGTTTTTTTCGTCTTTTCGCGCTTCTTGGCGAGCGGTTCGCGCCGTTCTGTCTCGTAGCAGTTTGAAAGCGGCCTCGCGCGCGCTTTAAACCCGCTAATTTGTGACACTGCCCCCCACTTCAAGAATATTATCACATAATATTCAAACAACACAAATTAGCGCGCACATACACATCCAAAAATATCCCACATACAGAGTCCGTAACTCAGTCTACTCACAATGCGCGTCACATTCATAATAGAACTCTTAATACAATTCCAGGGCATTTCAATCTCACAACATACAAAAGATAAACTCAAGTACATAAGTACAAGACGCCATCATACATTTCGTATAAACAATGCGAACGCACAAAGCAAAGCTCTTCAATTATAATGCATATACAGTTATATCAATAGCACTGTACACATAAAATAACGCAAGTAGCTCTTCGGCTCACTAGCCATACACACTCGACACTGGGTATAATAATACTTCAAACACTTTCAAACTCAAAACACTTCAAACAAATTCAATTCCAACACCCTGTAATGTTTAAATCGTGCCGCGCTTGCGCCCCTTCTTTCGGTGCTCGCTCGCTCTCTTTTTGTTTCTCTTCTTTTTCTTGCGAGCCGTTCCATTTGACGGTGCCGGAGGGGGCGTCTCTGCTGCCGTCGACACATTCGACACCGGCAAGGCGTGGTCGCGTTCGTTAGAACGTTCGCGGTGCTTCGCCGACTTCTGCGCGTCGTGGTGTTTTGATTGGAGGACCACCTTCGTCATCTTTTGAGCCGCAGATGATGGTGGTCGCTTAGTTGCAATGTCACCTGCTCGGCGCGTCTTCACTGGCGGTACAGCGACCGTTGGTGTTCCATTGTTGCCATTCTCTGACGCCTCGGCATGAATTGGAGCTCGGGCGACATCCTTCATGAGATTCCCTTCCGCGCTTCCTTTTTGTCGCGGTTCCCGAACTGACGAGGGCTCCATCTTCGGGGCTTCTCCGAAACGTTCAGGATCGTATGGCCCTCGAGCTCCGTCGATGTTTCCCACGATTAGGTCAAACAGGGGGTTATCCATGCACAGGGCAGTAACTCTCCCGCTGAAGTAAGGGGTCTCAACCTCAATCTTGGCTTCGGGAAGCATTCGAATGGAACTATCAAGCAAGCGAACCGGGGTGGAATTGCCTGTGAAGTCACTCTCTCGGACCAATTTCTTTCGTACGATCACAGTAGTGCATCCACTATCTCTTAATACCGTGGCTTCCTTTCCACCAACTTTCCCCTTAACTGTCGGCATTTCTTTCTTTCTGTCTGTCGTCACCGCAGCACCAATGAAATCCATCTTCTTCCCGCTTTTCACCTCGGCCAATTCATCTTTGATCGCTTCTGTTTCCTCGTTTGGCGGGGCATACGCACAAGCTGCTTGGTGGACTTTACTCGCATCACTTCGACATGCGTCTGCTTTGTGCCCAGTCTGACCACATTTAAAACACTTCATCACACTGGGGCGTGAGAAGTTGGTCCGACAGCTGTTAGCGCGATGACCCACGCGGTTACACAGAAAGCATCGCGGAACACTCTCCGGTGCACGCTTGTTTTCTTCAGGTGCCGATTTCTTCGACTCCTCGTGAGCCTCCTTTTTTACTTTGGCCAAATTCGTGCCACCTTGCGCTTCCAAGAACTGATCGGCCAACTCAAGCATGTCGTCAAGCGATTTAGCTTTCCTCTCTTTCAGATACAGCGACAGGCTCGGGTGGCAACTGGTGAGAAATTGCTCTCTGATTAGAAGCTCTCTAAGCTCACCGTACTCCTGTGCCGTCTCTGAAAGTTCGATCCACCTGTCAAAATAATGGCTGAGCCGCGCGGCATACTGCGTTGCCGTCTCGCCATCAGCTGGCTTTCCCGTACGGAACCGATCACGGAAGCCTTCCACGGTGAATCTAAATCGCTTCAACAAAGCAGCTTTCACTTTCGTGTAATTAGCTGCATCGGTAGGTGTCATCCTACCGTACACACTGAGCGCTTCGCCACTCAAACAAGTGCTCAAAGCTGTTGCCCATTGCTGCTCCGGCCAATTTTGGCTTCTAGCTATTGTTTCAAACCTGTGCAGGTATGCATCAAGGTCATCTTTCCTCTCATCAAACTCCACAAGCAGTTTGCTTGGGTTCAAACGGAAGCTATGATCTTCCCTTTCGCTGCTCTCCACTCTAGCCTGGACGGGAGTCTCTGTGCGCTGCTGCAAACGGAGCCGTTCGATTTCCAATTCGTGCTGCCGTTGCCTTTCTCTCTCAGCCATCTGCGCCTCTCTTTCTTCTCTCTCCCTCTCAGCTGCTAGCCTCTCTCTCTCGAGCTCTGCTGCTTTCTCTTCCTTGACCCTCTCAGCTGCCAACCTCTCTTTCTCTAGTTCTGCTTCTCTCTCTTTGTTAGCCCTCTCAACCGCCTCCTTTTCCTTTTGGCTCACCCACTTTCGTAGTTCGGCCCCAGAAAGACCCATCTTCTCACCAAGGGCAACTAACTTCTCGAGATCCATGATGCCCGTCAAACAAAACCTAGCCGCGTGCACAATACCTCTGCCTAACTTCGAATACCAGTACACTCTCTGCACACAGGTTAGCGAGAACGCGGTGCAACACTCAAAAATCGTTCGCAAGCACTATCAACGTCTCAAGGCTCTTTCTCCCTACTTTGGACACACTTTTGCACCAAAAAGGTCCTGTGTCGCGGACGCCAGAATAATTGTCACTGATCCCGTTAATGGGGACAGCAATCGCCGGGCGGACTCTAAGGGCTGGCGTCAAGGCCCTCCGAAAACGCACCACGAAAGCACGGACAATTTAGAGTTGGTCCTTTGGTGCGCCAGCGAACGCCGGTTGTGGTCCAAAGACCGAGTCAGAGCCGAGAGTCGATAACACAAACGAAAACGAAATATATTCTCAGTTAAGGCAATACAAATAATACAAACACGTGCACACTCGGCTGGTACCAGTTACAGCTTCACAATATAACTCGGATGGTGTTTACACAACGGGAGCTAAATAAACAGATCACACGCAACGAATGCAATCGCATGCATTACAACTATTCAACGACTGTTAAAGTCCTGAATAAATATCGGCGTATCCAGTCCACAATACTTGGACGGTAATCGAATGCTTCTCTTCAAGGAAACACTCACGCCAGCTCCAGCGCTGATCGTCGTAGCTCAACCGTCGTCGTGACTTGACACGGCTCACGCGGCGTCGTCATCGGATTCTCCCAGATCCACGACCGACTGACCGCACACCATCATAAACACGTCTTCTTTGGCTAACGGAGCCACACTTCGCATAACTTCACCATCACCGGGCCGACTGGCTCACTCCTTCGCTAACTGTCTCCTCGCTCACTGACTCCACTACCGTCGATTGCACGCTTTTATCCCTTCTCCCCTGGGTTCTAGAAGCGTCGGGATGTTTCTTCTGCGTGCAGGTACAGCTAAGCCTGGGGAAAGGGCGAGAGCTTTCTCGTATGTTCGAATCGCGGCGGCATCGCGCACGGATGCGTCCCCCCTTCCTTCCAGAAACATCTAGGATTTGCCGGGCGTTTGATCGCGTCGTCTGCGCCTGGCTCGATTGGGTGAGGAGGATGCGGCGCGCCGGCGTCTTTTGATGCTTGTTTTTTTTCGTCTTTTCGCGCTTCTTGGCGAGCGGTTCGCGCCGTTCTGTCTCGTAGCAGTTTGAAAGCGGCCTCGCGCGCGCTTTATAACCCGCTAATTTGTGACAAGGGGAGATGCCTAAACGGGAAGACAAGTCGATGCCTACGGCTGAAGGTGTCCTCGAAGGCCACTCTGTTACCGTTTTGAGAGATACGGGAAGCGATTCGATTATTGTAAGAAAGTCTGTTGTACCAGACAGTAAGCTGAAAGGGAAAGTTTCCTCTGTCTGTCTTCTCAATCGAAGGGTACTGAAACTACCGGAAGCGGAAGTGCGAATCACCTCACCTTTTTTCACAGGCCAGACTCGCGCGATATGCGTGGACGACCCTCTGTACGACGTTGTTTTGGGCAACGTAAAAGGGATCCATGATGTATCCGATCGCGATCTTGATTGGCAAAGGTATCTATATCCCTCCAGTCCCGTGGAAGAATCTGCTTGGCAGGAAGCTGACAAGGGCTCTACCACTGCATCCCATCCTGGGGGAACCCTAACATCTGCTGCAAGGGAAACCAAAGACAACAAAGAAGTGGCTGCGACAGTCAAACAGAGAAGTTATCGTCTGCTGCCGGTACCTGCAATAAGTCCCCTGGATATAAGTCCAACCGATTTGCGGAGAAGACAGAGGGATGACAGCAGCCTAGAGAAATGCTGGGAAGCAGCTGACAAACCGTTAAAAACGAGATTTGCCGAGATTAAATTCGTTATAAAAGAAGGAATCCTTTATAGAAGATACACGCTGCGGTCGGGGAGAGAAATGGAACAACTTGTTGTACCAACATCCCTCCGATATTTCGTAATGCAAATGGCCCATGAAGGAATTCTTGCCGGACATCAAGGAATAAAACGCACAGTAGACCGTGTCCTTGAGCAGTTCTATTGGCCAGGGGTACAGTCCGACATCACACGATTTGTGAAATCTTGCTACACGTGCCAGAGGACTTTCCCCAAACACTTGGTCGGTCGAGTACCGCTGGGAAAAACGCCCCTCATTGATACTCCGTTTAAGAGAGTTGCCATTGACATTGTGGGCCCGATATCCCCCAGGTCAGAAAAAGGAAACAGATACGTTTTGACAATGGTTGACATGGCAACCCGGTACCCTGATGCGGTGGCACTGCCTAGCATTGAAACGGAGAGAATCGCCCAAGCACTACTGGAGATGTTTTCGCGAGTGGGGGTCCCTCAGGAAGTAATCAGCGACAGAGGTGCATCCTTTTCGTCCCACATGATGCGCGAGCTAAGCCGGCTTCTTTCCTTCATGCACTTGCCAACTACACCGTATCATCCCATGGCAAATGGCCTTGTCGAGAGGTTCAATGGCACGCTAAAACAAATGATAAAACGGATGTGTCAGGAGTGCCCGAAAAGCTGGGACCGGTACTTAGCCCGTTTACTTTTTGCCTATAGAGAAGTTCCTCAGTCGAGCTTGGGGTTCGCACCCTTTGACTTACTGTATGGCCGTTACGTCAGAGGGACCATGGCAATATTGTAAGAATTATGGGCCGGCGATGATATCGATGCTGACACCAAGACTTCGTATGGCTTTGTGGTTGACTTACGGAGACGTCTAGAAGACACTTGCCGTCTAGCCAAAGAGGAACTTCAAAAAGCCAAACTTATTCAGAAGAAGCACTACGACAAGAAAACTAAACCGCGTCATCTGGCTATGGGAGACAAGGTGCTGCTGCTACTCCCCTCGGACAACAACAAATTGATTCTGACGTGGAAAGGCACTTTCACCGTGCTGGAGAAGAGGAATGACGTAGATTACGTGATTGACCTGGGAACAAGAACATCTCTGTTCCATATAAATCTTCTCAAAAAGTATGAAGAACGGCCATCCATACCACCATCAACGCAGGAAGCGGCAGCTGCTTGTCTGACTGACGATACCGAACATGACGATCTGCCATGCGCGCCTTTTCAGCAAAAATAATCGGCTACCGATGTCAACATATCGGAATCGCTCTCTGCTAACCAGCGCATGCAGGTCGCCGTCATACTGAATACGTACGAGAAGGTATTCACCGACGTTCCAGGAAGGACACACCTTACCCAGTGCAAGCTGAACGTTACCACGGACACAACAGTGAGCATACGGCCGTATCCATTACCGTTTGCTACGCAAGAAGCTGTTCAAAAGGAAATTAGAGACATGCTGAAGCAAGGCATCATAGAACCATCTGAGTCCCCCTACCAGTCGCCGATAGTAGTTGCCAAGAAAAAAGGCGGCACAATACGTCTCTGCATTGATTTCAGACAACTCAACAAGATTCTGGTGTACGACAATGAGCCTATACCTCGGGTTGATGTTGTCTTTGGAAAACTGGGGCAGGCGCGATATTTTTCCAAGTTCGACTTTGCTAAAGGGTATTGGCAGGTGCCGATGAATGAAAAGTCGAAAGCAATGACAGCGTTTGCTTCGGCATCCGGCCTTTATCAGTTTCGCTTCATGCCGTTTGGCATTAAAACCGCCCCAGCTGTTTTCAACCGCCTTATGAGGAAATTGGTAGCAGATATACCACATATTTACTTCTACTTCGACGATGTGCTCATTGCGACTGAAACTTGGACAGAACACGTAGCTACCCTTGAAGCCTTTCTTCGACGAGTCAGAGAATCTGGGTTGACAATTCGGGCAACGAAAAGTGAGATTGGTCAACGGTCAGTAACATTCCTGGGCCATCACATTGAAAATGGCATGATCAAACCACAGGTCGAAACGCTTGACAAGATACAGGCAGGTAAGCGTCCCCAGACTAAAAAAGAAGTGCGCTCTTTTCTTGGACTTACGGGGTATTACAGAGATTTTGTCCACAATTACTCCGAGATAGCAGGACCACTCACGGAACTTACAAAAAAAAGAGGCTCCAATAAAGTAATTTGGGGAGAGCGGGTACAGCAGGCCTTCGATGCACTCAAGACCATGCTGTCTACGCAACCTGTCTTGAGAGCACCCGACTTTTCCAAGCCGTTTGTACTTCGCACCGACGTATCATCGACAAGCGTAGGTGCCATACTTATGCAGCGTCATGGAAGCATGCTACACCCAGTGTCGTATGCAAGCCGCCGACTTCAACCGAGAGAAGTTGCCTATTCGGCAATTGAGCGAGAAGCCCTGGCACATACGTGGGCCGTCCAAAAATTTCACATTTATTTGTTTGGACGCACGTTCATATTACAAAGCGACCATAAGCCTCTCGTTTACATCAAGTCCGCCAAGCACATCAACAGCCGTGTTCTACGTTGGAGCCTCATACTTATGGAGTATGACTTCTCCGTTGAATATATTAAAGGCAGCGAGAACGTAGGAGCGGACTATATGAGTCGCTTGCCAAGTTCATGAACATCGTATCTACTCGACTTGATGCTTTAAAACTATTCGGTCTTGTAGATGGAATTTGCTTTTATGACTCTTTACTTAGACCTGAGAGTAAACTTTTACCCTGTGCAGTGATGATTCCCACAAGTGCCGAGTGTGCGGTTCTCGGAACGTTCGTTGCAGTTTTTGGTTTACTCATGCGTGCCGAGTGTGCGGTGCTCGGAAGAGTGGTGCAGTGCTCGGAAGTGTGGTGCAGTGCTCGTGCTACGAGTGCGTACGTGCTACGATGCCCCACGTTTTAAAGCAACAGCGGCAAGTTCTTCAGGAAGAAGAACTTTCTTAGGTGGGGGGTAAATGTGATGAAGCACGTAAAGGCGACCCAGCGAGAGCAGACGACGGAGCAGCCGATCGCTGGAAGCCGAGGAAGAAGAAACAGCTCGTGCGTCAGGAGCGAAGAAAAAAATTACACCATCTCCCGCTAAAGGGGACCATGAGGCGATGCGAATCCGGAGCACTTGCACAATCGCGTTCCGTTGGCGTTCGTTGGGCATGCTACCGACCTCGCGTCGTGGAACGCGAAGAGGGACGCTACGCGCGTCGTACCTTCCATCTAGCCTGGCCGTTAATTCTCACAGGGCGAGCGCGGAACGCGGTCGACAGGCGGGCGAGAGGGGGGCAGCGTAAGAGAAGAGAGAGAAGGGGAGGGGACGCGCATGCGCTCGAGCTCATCGCGGCGTTGCACAGAAGAGAATTTCGGCATGTCTAGCCCGCGTTTCAGAGGAAGAGTGGAAAGGGGAAGGGGAGAGGGAAAGGGGAGAGAGGTAGAGGACATGGGGAATGGTAGGGGGAGTGGAGAGGAGGTGTGTGGAGAGGGTATGCGCATGCGCAGTAAGGGTGGTCACGCCGCACACCACCACCACCACCACCGGATTGAGCTCCGCCTTAAGATACTTCGCACCTTAAAGGGCTCGCGCAGTCTAGTCACTCGTGGAACACGGTCGGAACAGGCCGGAGGTCGACCGAACCCGCATCGACCAGCGGGGTTCGCGCACAGAAGCGCCTGTCTTCGGGACAGCGAGCGCCTCACGTTCTTCAAGTCGCCAGATCTGGTCGTGGCCTCCTGAGTCGGGGAACCCGCATCTACGCGCGTTGTTCATCCTGCCGGGCGTCGTCAGGACAGCGAGCGTCGCGGGATCTTCGCCTGGCGCTGAAGAGACGCGGGGAGCTACCGACAATGGCGGCTACCATCGACCGAGTGGTGGGTCGCCCACTCGCCCCATGACCCTTGCTGCTGCGACTTCGCTACCACGCCCGAGCACGCACGACTACGTGACCGCCAGGCCGCTAGCAGCGCACCACTTCCCGGACTAGCAGCGCCGCGTGGGACGATGTACGTTTTCACCTTATGTATTTCGTGTGTGTGTGCGTCCAAATATAATTGTCGTGTGGGTTGTACAATCAGCCAACGTCTCCTCCATCTGCAACGCGTCACACGCTCTGCGGCTTGCCGATCATAAAATACAACGTCACAGGGTGTTCCTTGTTGGCGTTCACCTTCAGAAAATATACAAATGATAAGCAGGATCTCTGTAGGTGGAGTGACCACTCGTTCGATTCGGCGTAGAGGCTTTCTACGGGGCTAGTTCGAAAGGCGCCCGTAGATAGTCGAATGCCTAGATGGTGGACAGGGTCAAGCATCTTTAGGGCGCTTGGCGTCGCAGACTGATAGATTATTGCCCGGTAGTCTAGGCGAGTGCGTATGAGGCTTTTATACAAGTTCATCAAACACTTTTTGTCACTACCCCACGTAGCGTGTGACAACACTTTTAGAACATTCATTGTTTTATGCATTTGTTTTTTAAATGATTAATGTGTGATACGAACGTCAGCTTACTATCCAGGATAAGGCCTAAGAATTTGTGCTTCGTCTTCACGGAGAGATGTTGACCATGCAGGTCAATATCTGGATCAGGATGAAGGCCTCTCTTTCAAAAGGACAGGACACATGCGCTTTTTTGAGGATTAAGACTAAAACCATTCTCATCTGCCCATTTGGAGATCTTGTTCAGCCCGAGCTGGACCTGCCGCTCACACATGGAAAGGTTGCACGATTTAAAACCGACCTGGACATCGTCGACATATGTGCAGTAAAACATATTTCGTGGAATGCAAAGACGCAAGGAATTCATTTTGATAATAAAGAGTGTACAGCTAAGTACACCTCCCTGTGGCACTCCAGTTTCTTGAAGGAATGGTATTGATAGAAGATTTCCTACTCGGACACGGAATGTACCATCCGACAAGTAGCTATTATATCTAGCATTCTACCACGTACCCCAAGGTGGGACAGGTCTGTTAATATTCCAAAGCGCCATGTGATGTCGTAAGCCTTTTCCATATCGAGGAACACAGAAAGGAAGAACTGCTTGTGTACAAAAGCGTCACGGATTTGTGCTTCGATACGTAACAGGTGGTCGATCGTGGTTCTACCCTCGCGAAATCCGCAATGGTACGGGTCAAGTAGATTGTTTGTTTCCAGGAAATGTATAAGACGGCGGTTTATCATCTTTTCAAAAAGTTTACACAGGCAGCTTGTTAGTGCGATTGGCCTGTAGCTCGTAGCGGAGGATGGATCCTTGTCCTGTTTAAGAATAGGAATGACAATGGCCTCTTTCCAAGACGAGGGGATTTCGCCGGAAACCCAGATAGCATTGTACAAGGAAAGTAAGGTTCTGTGCGTTTCAGCAGGTAGGTTTTTCAACATGTCGTATACCACACGGTCAGAACCTGGGGCGGAATTACTGCAGCTGTTAAGCGATACCTGGACCTCAGCTAAGCTGAAGGGTTGGTTGTATGCCTCGTGTTTTGTACATTTCCGCTCTAGTTTTTGTTTTTCTATTCTTGTTTTGTACCGTTGGAAGACTTCAGAGTAATGCGCGGAACTAGACACTTGTTCGAAGTGTGCGCCGAGGAAGTTTGCCTGGTCTTCCAAGGCGTCGCCTTGTATGTTTACTAGAGGAAGTGAATGTACTTGCCGCCCTGCTATCCTACTAACCATATTCCAGACTTTAGCCTCCCGTGTATACGAATTGATCCCCGTTAAAAACTTCTCCCAACTGTCTCTTCTTGCCTGTCGGCGCGTTCTCCTGCCTTGAGATTTTATGTTTTAAATGCGAAGCATTTCTTAGCGAACCTCTGGCACTTTGAGCGTTTCTATCTACGTATCTATCTATCTATCTATCTATCTATCTATCTATCTATCTATCTATCTATCTATCTATCTATCTATCTATCTATCTATCTATCTATCTATCTATCTATCTAGCCGCCTACGTCTGGGTGCTCTCATGATCGCCTCCTTAACTTGGTGTAGACCAAAATTTGCATGGGAGGGTAAGAGGATTTGACGAATATGATTGCCAGGTCATGACATGAATAACTTTAAAATCCTGTCGCGTACGTCGTCAAACCCTTTCCACTAGACACCTGTGGCACATACCCGTCTACCACGGGCCGCGGTGTACGGGTATGCGCCACAGGTGATTGACAGTTTATATCTACCCAGGAACGGCGAGAACAGACATTGGTAACTTAGATGCGAGAGCGTTAAGAAAACCCAACATCGGCAGCGTTGACTTGCCGCATGGAGAGAATGAAAATTAGGATCCCAGCAGGAAGCGAACCCAAGCATTCTGCGTGGCAATCAGGTATTTAACCACTGAGCCACGCCAGGTCTATAAAGTGGTTCGGAAAAACAGCCTACGCAGGCGTAATATTGGTGCAACGTCAATTGTGGTTGTAGTTCTGGCTATCTAATTTTACAAGAAAGCAATAAACACTACATGATGCTCCTACGATGTGTACCCCTACGATACGTGCGTTTAACGTCTGTAGTTCCAGTGTTGGCTCCGCTTTTATAGCAGTGTAATAAACATTGCGTTACTATTCCTATGATTCAGCAAGCTATATTGAAGCATTTCTCGACCCTGGAGGAATACATTAACGAAAGTTACATATGATATCGACATCACCGCAACGTAAAGTGCCCTTCGTCCACCAGAACGACGCAGTGTCCTCTTCATTTCTTACTAGGCTGGGCGATGGCCTCATGCTGACCGAGGATGATGCCAGATTGATTGACAGCCGCTTTGTAGACTAGGCTACGTAGACCACATACGCCCAGATAGTCTACGAATACGACAAACACCATCCACTGATGTTGGTCTAGGTAGCACTATCCTGGCCTACCAGCCTCGACGGCCTATACCTCACCAACGCGAAGGGTGGCTCCAGGTTCCGACATGTCGCTGGCTCGGTCGACAGACAATTTGTTGACGAAATGACCGAGGCATCCACGAATTCCAACAGCTCTACTATACCACATACTTCTCCACACATGGACTCCTCGTCACCACGATCACGACCGGATCCTATAACAAGTCATGAACAGCTGCTGGTGCTCACTGATCACGGTAATGATGCCCTTGTTGAAGAACTGTGAAGAACTTCTTGCACACATGCACATGGGTTGGTGAAACGTGCGTGCGTTCTCGGGACACGTATAAGCACTACACGTCAGCTTACCGCTTCTGGTGTTGGCAATACCCACGTTGCCATAGGCAGCGTTACCCAACCGTAAACAACTGGTTATATAACACATATGCGGCTCTTCAACATATATATGTGTGCGTTTAAAATTTATACGAATCTTTAGCCTCATTTTGTAACGTGTCGCTCATTAAAAAAAAGTTACGCCACACTCACCTACCCGCCGCATGCTTCGCATACCATCGACTCCCACGGTACATGGGATCTGCCGGATTTTTTAAAACTGTCAAGGTTCTCGGCTGTCAGAGAGTCCCGAAGCAACCTCCATGCTTTGTTTTGTTTTTCGCGCGCCTTCCGGCATTCATTGTTCCACCATGGGACCCGTCGTTTGCCAGACAGTCCACTCGTTTGTGGGATACATTTGGTGGCAGCATTAATCAGAAAAGCTGCAAAGTAGTCTACAGCTGCACCTATGCTTAAATCACACATGTCTTTCCAAATTAAGAGAGCCGTCTTACGAAACTGTTCCCAATCGGCTTTGTCAATGTGCCATTTGGGAACCTGTGGGGGACATTCATTTACTATTTGTGTGCTCAGAACTATAGGAAAGTGGTCACTTCCGTAAGGTTTATTAATGACCCTCCATTGAAGTAAGGGCAGAAGTGATGGAGATATAATGCTGAGGTTTATAGACGAGTAGGTACCGTTAGCGAGGTTATAGTATGTTGCCTCTTTCTGATTCAACCGACAAGCACCCGAAGAGAAAAGGAATTGTTCAATTAGCCGACCTCGCGCATCGCAGCGAGAGTCACCCCATAGACTGCTATGTGCGTTGAGGTCCCCAAGAATCAGATAGGGTTCTGGTGGCTCATCTATTAAGGACTGGAATTCATGTTTTTGCAGGTGGTAGTGTGGAGGTATGTAAAGATAGCAAATGGTGACGATTTTGTTCAAAAAACCACTCGAACAGCCACTGCCTCCAGGGACGTTTGTAGTGGTAAATGTGTACATGCTACTGATTGGTTGACTTTAATGGCTACACCACCGGATGATACCATGCAGGGGCGTAGCCAGAAATTTTTTTCGGGGAGGGGGGGTTCAACCATACTTTATGTATGTTCGTGCGTGCGTTTGTATGTGTGCGTGTATATATACGCAAGCAAAACTGAAAAATTTCGGGGGGGGGGGGGGGGGGGGTCTGAACCCCCCAACCCCCCCCCCCCCCCCCCCTTGGCTACGCACCTGATACCATGGCATCATCTCGGTCCTTTCGAAAAATGAGGTAGTTGCGTAGAAAGTTTTTGTGTTGTGGTTTTAAATGTGTCTCTTGTACACACAGCACTTTTGGATTGAGTTCGAGAAGGAGTTCTTGAATGTCATCGAGGTTTCGCAGAAGGCCTCGGATGTTCCACTGTAATATTTGTGTGTGCATATTAATGATAAAAAGGTGCTGTGTGTACTGTAAGGAAGTGTGGAGTGTTCAAGTGAAATACTTTGTTTCAGGAGGCAGGACGGTCGTCCGGCCCCGTTATTGGCTTTTTCGTTTTGTTGGCGCGGTCCAGGAAACTGCGCCGGTGTTTCGGCACCAGGGTTGCCGATGCCGTGTCCATTGCCTCCTCGGAGGCACTGCATGCCCGAACGCTCGGGCTAGTGGCTCGAGTTTCGGGCCTCGTCTGGCGTGACGAGGCCTTGAGACCCGACGGCCCAGGAGTCGCCGGTCCCTGTTCGCTAGTTGGCGGAGTAGACTTGACTACTGCCGCCGTGGGGGCAGGCGCCACAGCCGATGGGTCGCTCTGCGCAGACCGAGGGAGTGGCGGGGGCCGATGCGTCGCGGCCCCCCGGCGCGCCGCATCAGCGCAGGGTGTGCTGTGAAAGGGTGAGCACCTTTTACGGGCTTCGCGGAGAGAAATGTTCTCTTTGTACTTCAATGTGATGATGTCCTTTTCTTTTTTCCAGCTTGGACATGAACGTGAGTATGCAGGTTGGTTGCCGTTACAGTTGACGCAGTGTGGTGGCTCAGCACAGTTGTCGGAGGGGTGGCATTGTTCACCGCATTTAGGACAAGTTTCATGACCACGGCAGCTGAGTGATCCGTGGCCGAATCTCTGGCATTGGAAGCAATGTCTGGGGTTAGGAATGTACTGTCTGACATTTGATTTTATGTAGCCTATTTCAATGGTTTGGGGAACAACACTGGTTGCAAATGTGAGAATCCAGGTGTTTCGTTGGGATTTCTTTTCCTTCTCTTCTAATAACGATTCGTTTCACATCAGTTACGTTCTGGCTTTTCCATCCCTCTAGCAGTTCAGCTTCAGACAAGTCAAGGAGGTCTACTTCAGAAACGGCACCGCGTGAGGTGTTCATGGACCTATGGGGTGACGCTGTAATGGCTATGCTTCCAAGTGATACGAGAGTGCTGAGTTTTTCATACTGTTGTTTCGCTGCGGCTTCGAGAAGAAGGTCACCACTCGCCATTTTGGTTACCTTGTAGCCCGGATCTAAAGCTTCGGTCAAGGATTTTGCGACTGTGAATGGTGAAATAGTTGTGAGTTTGTCAGGGTTCTGGCTGTGAAGGACATGAAACTTTGGAAACGTTTTTGCTGTTCGGGTCAGAGAATTGAGAATTTCATCGGTGCGTACCCTCTTGTGAGGGTAACGATCAAGGAGACGGGGGAATGGAGCTGTTTCCATTATAGTTGTGTGTGTTTCAGCAGCAGTGGCGGCCACCCACCATGGAGTCCAACTTGGGCACACTGCAGCACTTATGATTTAAGGCTGCAGACGCCAGCCGTACAATGCCGCTATAACCTAATATATTATGTCCAAGAGAGGACACATATACACGGTTAACCCGGGCCGCCTACGAAAATGGGAAGTAACAGAAGAGATTAGGAGACAGGACAGCGAGGAAACAGGATAGGAAAGCGAAAGATCAGAGAGGGGGATATGAAAAGGCGACCGCCGATTTCCCCTGGGTGGGTCAGCCCAGGGGTGCCGTCTACGTGAAGCAGGGGCCAATGGGGTGTGCTGCCTCTGCCGGGGGGCCTTAAAGGTCCAAGCACCCGGCGTCGGCTCAACCCCCAGGATCCCCTTTTCCCCGGACACGGCAAAGCCACGCACGGCGGGGCGTGGGAGGGGGTCGAAACCCCCCCCCCCCCCGTTAGCTCGGGTCCGTGGTGTCGCTACACACCAAACGCCTGCTTGCGCTGACGCCCCTGCGGGGTGCAAGAACAACAGATGACACCGCTCCTCACGCTACGAAGAAACGCCACGATCGACGCTGCTGTTGCGTTGTGAATTGCCACGGACCTGAAGGAATGAAGAACAACCTATTTCCATAGTTCTCGTACGAAGCAGAATGACGAGCGCGCTGGATACGGGCCATCCCGAGCGTGTCGGGTAAGCGAAGCGCGTTCTCTGCAGCCGGTCGCATGAGAAAGTGTGATAATGTGGCCCTGCTGTTGTTTTGCGTAGACCTGACGGAGAACAGTAATAACCTTGACTATGAAGCAGCTCAGCACAGGCTCTGACCGCGGTGCATGCCATGTAACACGGAGTGAGCAGCTAGAGGCACACTGAAGGCGCGTGATACGCACTCCGCGACATCCCATAATCTGTGTTGGTCGTCACCAGACAGCATCGCGCACGTACGTTTTGTAGGCTTCCTTTTCTAACTAGCTAACACGTGCGTCATACAAGTAAATCGCAAAATGATGGTCGTTACCACCTTCAGGTTTATTTTGCCCGTGGCCTCCGCGATTACCGTAGCTACGCCGCAGGCCACGGTTTTGTCTTTCGTTGTGCCCCGCGAACGTGGACACGCACGTATCCCCATTTGCAGTACATACAAACGGAAGACGACCATCAAGAGACCATTTGAGGATGCGTAATAAAACACTCCAATGCACAGGAAGCGAGAGATGAATTAAGGGAGAATGCAACTGAAAAGGCGAAAATCGCCGTGGCCATTCGTCCCTGATAAAGCGAGTTTTGTACCACTGATCGTAAGATACATAGCTAAGTAAATTCGTCGTGTATGTACTTCATCGCTTTGGCATTACGTATCTGCTTGATGTTAACGCATTTAGGCGCTAGAGAACGGACGTCGAAGGGGTTGCCTCGAACTGTATGCCGTGCGCTGCTCGCGTGTACTTGCGAGTTGCAGCGCGCCGGAACATCTGAAACTTCTTTTAAATTGTACCTACAGTTCACGTTGATGAGGCTCCTACTTTTTTGAAGGGCGGATTGGCGGAAGAAGCTTTGCAGGTCCTTGATTTTCAGCAAACCGCGCCTCGACACCAAAGAAGGAAGGGGGGGGGGGTTCTACTGTGGCCTACGCATATTCGCGTGCGGACGGCTCTCTTTGTATTACCCACCTAGGGCAAGGGCTCCGATGAAGGCGCTGGTGGTGGTGTTTTTCGCAGCACCGCGTGGGCAGAGTCTGACGTCTATATGCGAAATACACCGATGATGATTATTTGCTTAATGAATGGGAAAGAGTTCATTTTTGGCAACCAACGTCTGGAGTCTGTACAACAGTATGTGTACATGCATAGGGCATTTAGTGAGAAGGGAGCGTATTCACGAGAAGTGTACCGAAGAATAACAATTTATTGGAGCATTTGCAACAGGCATTTCCGAATAATGACAGCCAATTCACTGCCGTCCGGAAAACGCAAAGTGCACTACTATTGCATGCTTAATTACTAGCGTCAAGGTTGCAAGCATGGTGGATAGCAAGAAAACTCGATAATAAGCTAAGCACCTCACAACGTGGGATGAAACCGACCATGATAGCTAAAAAGTCACAGTTTCGCCGCAACGGCGAAGCAATGAATGCGATAGCAATAAATTGTAATGTAACGCGAAGAACGGAAAGCAGCTCGAAATTACCAGCGCGTCGCTCGAGCCCAAAGGACGCACGAAAAGAACGCACACAGGACGAGCGCTAACTAATGCGTCACAGCTCGACACTTGAAGCGCGCTGCTCAAACATAAAGCAGGACGCACGAAACGAACGAACAGGTACACACAAGACGAGCGCGAACTAATTGTCACAGTTGTTACTTATTTCTGTTTGAACAGCGCGCTCCTTTCGCAAACGCGGCCGCTGCAGCTAGCGAAGCGAAGCACCCCACCGGCCGCCCCTTCCTTTTTCGGGATAAGCGCACGAAAGCGACCACGCCCTTAGAGCGAAGAGCAACGGCGTTCGCAGGAGCGGGGCGACGATCTTTAAAGCGCGCCACACGCGCACACGTCGCGCCATCTATGTGGCCACTAAGAAAGCATGCTGAGTTACATGGTGTATATAAATAGCTCGCCGTTAGCAGGCTGAAAGACGGTGCTGTCGTGGCCTAATGCCTAACGCGGCTGGCTGTAAAGCGAGAGGTCGTCCGTTCGATTCCGCGCGTCGGAAAGAATTTCTGAATTATTTTTCTTTGTGGTTTTATATATATATATATATATATATATATATATATATATATATATATATGTGTGTGTGTGTGTGTGTGTGGGCCTATACATATACGGTGAATGTATTTATCTTTGTGGTTTTGTATATATATATATGGACTTATACATATACGGTGAATGACGGCGACGGGGACGGACATTTTCCAGTCGAGACTGTCCATATAATTGCTATCGCAATAAAACATTCAGAAACAGCAAGATCGCATAGTTGAATAGAAAAAAAAGGTCTTGTAATCCGAAGCAGAGACAACCATTGGTCAGCTTGAGTGACAGAATGAATACGAAGGGATGGTACGGGTAGACTAGGACGGCAAAGGGTTAGTTGGTGTGACAAAATCAGCAAGTTTGCAGACATAAAAAATAACCAGCTCGCAGAGGCTATGGTAAATTGGAGATGATTGGGAGAGGCATTCGACGTGTAGTAAACATAAGTAGGCTGAAAATGATCATATAAAACAATAAACAGCAATAATCAAAGGACTATAGGGCAAAGACGGCCCAAACGCTGTCCTGTGTTCCGCGCTCTTTCAAGTTTTTTATGAACATGTACCAAGCGGCCGAAATACGCTCTCCACGGCTGGAAATGATGATGTTATAGCTTGAAATTTTGTTAGGTTGTCGACTTAATGAAGCAAATTGAACGTGGCAATAGAATCGGAGTTTGAAGTCTAATAACACTGAGCGATGCGATGAGAGGCTAAATCAGCCGAGTCCTTTCAGATGTTATTAGGTGGCGCAAGTTATTTATGACACGCTCTCACAGAAACACTGAAATTGCTCCACTTACAACATGGATTTGTATCAAATATTCAAATGAAATTGCCTGCTATCGCCTTTCCTAGCTTGGAGACTTACTCTGCCCATGTAATTTTCGACACCAGAAGCCTTGAGCTTTAAAAAAGTACATGCTCACAAGTAATTGTATTCATAAAAACTTTCCGAAAGCTTGGGAACACCGGATTAAAATTCAAATGTGTGACTAGAAACACAACCCTGTTTTCAAGTACGTAGCATTACCTATGGCTACAGCAGTCTGAATGCCCATGATCACCCCTGAGTGTAATTTTTAGAGAGCACAGTACACTCGAATACATGTGTCGGAGCAGCCCGACTGAGTAAAATATCAATTGTCTGTGATTACCAGTTTGAGTAATGCAGACAAAGTGAAATGTTACTAAGTGAGGACGTGCCCTACTAACCAACAAAATGTTGGCGAACTTCCGCCTGGTTAAGCTTGGTTGAGTAAAAGCTTCCAATGTGAGAGTCCCAAAAAAAATATAATTTGTGAAACAGCCTCAAGTATACTTTCTGTTTCTTTTGCAGTTATGTAGTATATAATCTGTCACATAGCCCACGTAAGAGTGTAAAACCCAGAACGTGAGATTTATACTGTGAAGCTAGAAAGTATTTAGGCACAAGGTGTAGCAATGTGATGACCGATATTCGATTTAGATTGGTCAATAAAATTACATCAATGTAATGTTGCTCAAGGTACTCACAAAGCACGGCTTATTATCGGGGCTCGTATCATTCCACCATGTCGTTTCATTATGACAAATCACGGTGCAATTCGGAGGCCACAGCTGGAACAAGAAAAGCAATAAATAAGTAAAATAATTTTCAACATGGAGTTTTCTACGCTGTCGTTATTCCAAACATCATGCTGGCGGCGAAGACTTAAGTCCCGTGACAATGCAAATGCGAACAAACACAGCGCGTGGCTATATCGCCGATTGCTGCATTTGCCCAATGCTGAATCAGCGAAATGTTCCCGCATCTATGGCCAGCCCGGGTATAGAAACAAAGGTGCCTGCTCATTGGAATTTCTAGAACACGTGAAAATATAGCACTAAAGACAAAAAAAAGAACAACCCGCTTTTACCTATGCCTAATCACTTCTTTGGGCTAATACAAAGCAAACAGCGATTCAACGCGACAGGGGGCGCTATCCAGGATGGCCCGAGCTTCTGTGGAACACAAGTTTGCTCCGTGCTCGCACTGCGGCGGTCATGACAGGAAGACAGTGCGGAGCGCGATAGCAACTTTGGTAAAAACGACTACAAGAACGAGCATGGCGTCACAAACGCATGTGCGGCTATTGTGGCGGCTTTCAAAGGAACACCGCGCGCGAACGCGTCAGCGCCGACACTCAGTCAACATTTCGACAGTGCAGCGACATCAGCGGGATAGTCGCCCTATCTTTTTGCCAAATGAACATCGCGCTTCCCACAGGCGTGTTCGTGGGCGTTTGTCCTCTTTCAGGCAAGTTCTTTCGTTGCACCTGCAGCACGCAAATTTGCACTCTCGAAGGCAACAAGGGCATACATGCAGCACTCTCGTGCAGCTCATTCCGCTTCTATCGAGTATTACAGATAAATAAATGGACCAGTTACTGCTACTTACATTCAACGTCTGAAGATTTTTCTGCAGTAAGGAATCGCTACAAACAGCGTCTCCATAAACAAGTAAATAGTAACATTTGTCACCGCAAGTGCAACCAGGGGCGCTTGCTTCATGGTTATGAGTGGTACGTCATGAGCGCGTTGGAATTGAATGGGAGACATTGTAGCGACGTGATAACATCTCGGGGGCGATCGCAGACCTCTGTTCTGCGCTGTTCGTTCTGCGCCCGTTCTGGCGGTGCACGCGATTGGCCGAAGCCGGAGAACCCACGTCTCTGAGGGGCGTAGCCATTACTTTTTTTTTTTTTTTGCTTGACCTTTTCGTTTTTGGTGACGTCATACCACGTCATAACGAGCATGTCGTCTGCTACAAACGAACGGAGCGCGAGACCGTTCTCACGCGTTCCCTCGAGCGAACAAGCGGCTTCGCACGGCATGATAAGGCATACTGAGAAAATTGCGCTTGCGACGGCTACTTCTCTAGCTGCGTTTCTCGAAGCAGACGCAGATCGGGTGGTGGTGCGATATGCGTTTCAATACATGAGCGAGTGCGGCGTCGCTTTCTGTTCTCGAAACGAACGGTGCGAACGAAACGAAGACCGCAGCCACTGGGCTGTTGTCTTACGCGCAGGGACTTCGTTCAAAAGCGCTACCAGGTACTGCAACATGTCGTCCCGGTCCTCACTCGTAAATGACGGACCCAGCGGGCACGACGCTATCGCGATCTGTGGGTGCCCTTTCATAAAAGCCAGCAGAAGTTCCCTTTGACAATCCGACACCCGGGGGCCAAGGCAGACCTTCCGGGGGTGATGACATCCTAAAACATTGTGCCAACTGGTACTTTTCTCTTTATTTTTTTTCTCGTGCGCGACACCACCTAGCGACCATATTAGAAAAACTAACACTAATAAATATCAGTACTCTAACCTATTGCTCTTTCAGAAACTGTTTGAGCTTGAGAACAAAAAAAATTACACCATCTCCCGCAAAATGGGATCAGGAGGCGGTGCGAAGCCGGAGCACTTCCGCGATCGCTTTCCGTTGGCTTACGTTGGGCATGCTACCGACCTCGTGTCGTGGAACGCGAATAGGAACGCTACGCGCGTCGTGTCTTCCCTTTAGTCTTGCCGGTAATCCTCACAGGGCGAGCGGGGAACACGGTCCTTAGGCGCGCGAGGGCGGGAGCTTAGGAAAGGAGAGAGAGGGGGACGGGACGCGCATGCGCTGGCGCTCATCGCGGCGTTGCGCAGGAGAGGGGCGATGCGAAGCAGCGTTTCGGCATGTCGAGCCCGCGTTTCAGAGGGGGAGTGGAGAGGGGGAGGGGAAGTGGATAGGGAAAGTGGAGAGGGGAGGAAGTGTGTGGAGAGGAGCTATGTGGAGAGGGTTTGCGCATGTGCAGTGAGGGTGGTCACGCCGCACACCACCACTGGTTAGAGCTCAGTTAAAAGAGGCTTCGCACCTGAAAAATATGTTTTCATATGACAACTGTATTTATTAGAAGGTGAGAAAAACTTCGTTTTGAAGTATACGGTCCCCTTGCCGAGGACAAACGATGCGCGCCTACTTCTGGAAAGCTCGCCACCCGACGATATGCTGTCCTCTTCCTCTCGGTGGGAGAGAGCTGCGGGCCGCCCACTTTTGCGACGTAACACCGCCAGAATGAACGCGCAATTAGTTTTGCGTACGTGTGTGCAGTCTGTGCGATTAAGCTCATAGATGAATCGTGCCGCTCGCTGGCGTGGCAGCGCCTGCTCCTCGGCAAGAGCAAACGCGGTGGGCGGACCCGATCTTCACCACGGGTGGCTGTCAATCAAACTGATTGACGCGCAAACTCATTGATTCTGAGAAGGCCCCAGTTCAACTCCTGACTGTCATGGTGCCAGTGTGACTGCCGAGCGTTTTATGCGGTGGACGCTAAGCAGCAGTTCCTTTGCATATGAAATAATTTCGTGTGCTTGCAGAACTCGTGCAAGGCTGGAGGCATCAGAGGTGCTTGTGATCACCTAGCTTCTTCCAGCTTTTGACGTGGCTCGTCTACTCAGTCGGCTCGGTCTTCTTCGGAGTGAAGACCGCGTAAGTGCGGTCTGAATTTTCATGGTAATAGTTAGCTAGGTATTAAATGACATATTAAATGGTTGTCTTAATTGGTAATGATTTAATTACATGAGATTAACCAGCAATGTCTTAACTAATATGGATCTAATTAGCACAATCCCAACTCAAACGATCCTAATTGGCATGACCTTGGTAAGCAAGGTTATATTTATCTTAGTTTTATTAAGCGTACCCCTAATTTACATCGTGGTAATAACATGTTCTTTATTAGCTCGGCCTTTGTCTTACATGGCTTTATTTGCATGGTCTTAGTAAGATATCGCAATTAGCTCGGTATTAGCATGTATTGATTAATTAGCTTGTTCATCACATGGCCTTACCTGATTAGTTAGGTATACTGGCCAGCCAAGTAGCTAATCAGCCGGGTGCACGTGCTTGGGGAGGGAGCAGACGATGAATAATACCCGTATTCACAAACTAACCTTATCATGGCGCCATAAGGCCGCCTTTCGTAAGGAAGAGAAAAGTGTAAGGACAAGAAAAGGTCTCAGTGCGTTTCATGAACTCGCCTTATTCGGTTTTAAGGTAGCGTTACGGAAGGCGGCCGTGTCGTCGTAAGGAACGAGCATGGGAGCGAGGCTATGAACTTTTGCTGGCTCATTGTCGGTTTATTAGCAAGAAATAAAAGCTGCATGCTCCTCAAAACAACAAGAAAAATGCAGGAAAGTTTCAGTAAGAACGTGCCTAGTCTTGCCGCACCGTTCGCTCCTTTTATTTGTTAACGTTTTACCGTTGTCATAGCAACCGGTGGCTCGCGTAGACGCGCCGCCACATGCGGAGACAGACGCGCCGGTCCACGAAGCGCTGGTTTCTACGAGGGCACCGACAGACGCGTGGAGTTGCGAGCGGTTTTTCTCCGTCTGTCTGCGTGTGTGCGTGTGCGGCTGTTTGCGTGGGTCATACATACGCTTGTTACTGAGTGCGACAGAAAGGCGAAAATTGAATTTCACTGAACATCCAGCGCGTGTAGTCGACTTGAAAGCGTCGCATTTTGATAGCGAAACATTGTGTTAGCACGCGGTGTTAATGAACGACAACACCAGAAAGTGGGAGCAGCTCAAAGCAGCAAGAGCGACGTGCGCACGGAGAACCGAGCAGCGGCTACGTGAGTGCCAAAATGGGTAAACAACATCCCATCCTGCAGTGAAGCACGTGGACTTCCGCGCCGTACCCTGACTGATATTTTCACACGTTTAATAACGCGGGCCAGTGTGGAAGTGAACATTCACAAATGGAAAAGTACCTGCGCAGTACAAACAGAGCGCCACGAGCAGCTGAAAGAGGGTGATTCCACGAGAGATCGAACATGCCTGTCCGGTCGCATTTTTTGTTTTGCCTGGGTTTTTTATATGTTGTGTGGGCACATTCAAAGTGCACGGAACTGAAAATTTTATTTCCAAGAAACGCTCCCAGCGCGCCAAAAAAATATTTGAAGGTGGCGGCGCATGCCTCCTGTTTTTGCTCGCTGCATTGTTTTCGGATTTCACGGCCGAATTTAGCGCGAACTATAAATGATGTGTCGAAAATTTCTTTTGCTCGTTTTAATACGCATTACTGTGAATTACATCCATGCTTTTTTTATGCCGTCCTCAAAAAGAAGAAAATGTGAAAAAATGGCAAACACGGTCGAAATCAAAAAGGGTCCTAAGTTTGAGGCGCCTTGGCGCCTTCACTATTTCAAACAGAAACTTGAAAACAGTGTCAACTATAGCAAAGAGCCTTTGCAACATTTATACGGAAGATCATTTTCCTACAGGCAGCGCAAAAAAAGAAAAAAATAGTTAAAGAAGCGAGTTTTTTCAAAAAAGTACATTTTCAAAAATAAAATAAAAAAGAACTCCGGTCTCAATTTTGACGGCAATTTTTTATCGAAGAGCGCTTATGTCAATGAACACACGGTTTTAATATCATATGTCCTCATTTGCTTTGTTTACGAGATATAGTGACCCTTGCAATGAGTGCTCACTTCAGTGCGACTGATGGTTGTTAATAGCTTGCATTGTGCGTAAATCGCAGTTTTATTTATTCTGCTGCAGCAAAACCTTGCTCTGGTGGCTTTTCGTCAAGCAAAATGTGTTCTCAGATTTTATTTGTGTCTAGCGTGTGCAAAAGTGGGCTGCTGCCGCCCTCTAAAGGGCGATTCCACGAGAGATCGAACATGCCTGTCCGGTCGATATTTTTGTTTTGCCTGGGTTTTTTATATGTTATGTGCGCACATTCAAAGTGCACGGAACCCAAAATTTTATTCCAAAGAAATGCTCCCAGCGTGCCAAAAAAGTATTTGAAGGTGGCGGCGCAGACCTCCTGTTTTTGTTCACTGCAATGTTGTGGGATTTCACGGCCGAATTTAACGCGAACTATAAACGATGTGTCGAAAATGTTCTTGTTAGTGTTAATACGCATTACTGTGAATTACATCCATGCTTTTTTCCAAGTATTTCAACGAGCCTTTGCAACATTTATGCGCAAGATCGTTTTCCTACAGGCAGCGCGAAATAAGACGAAAATAGTTAAAGAAGCGAGTTTTTTTTCAAAAAAGTACATTTTCGAAAAATAAAACAACTCAAGCCTCAATTTTGACATTTTTTTGTCGAAGAGCGCTTACGTCAGTGAAAACACCGAGTTAATATGTACGTCCTCATTTGCTTTGTTCGCACAAGAGACCCTGTGATATTAAATGCGAAGCGTTTCTCAGCGAACACTTTGGCCGTTTCTATCTATCTATCTATCTATCTATCTATCTATCTATCTATCTATCTATCTATCTATCTATCTATCTATCTATCTATCTATCTATCTATCTATCTATCTATCTATCTATCTATCTATCTATCTATCTATCTATCCTGCCGCCTACGTTTGGGCGCTCCCCTGGTCGTATCCGTAAGTTGTAATATACGAAAATTGGCATAGCAGGGGATCAGTGTATGACTAACACGATTCACTGGTCATGACATGAAAACGCAAAATACATGTCGCGTACGTCATGAAACCCTGGCACATACCTGCACACCAGAGTTCATGCTATGCGTGTATGTGCCACAGGTGATAGAGTCTCAACCAACACAGTAACGGCGAACACACACATTGACACGCAAGGAAGGTGATAATAATAATAATAGTTGGGGTTTTATGTCCCAAAACCACGATATGATTATGAAAGACGCCATAGCGCAGGGCTCCGGAAATTTTTATCATTGGTATTCTGTAACGTGCACCGAGATCGCACAGTGCGCGGGCATCTAGCATTTTAACTCCATCATAATGCGACCGCCGCGGCTGGGATTGAACCCACCACCCCCGGGTCAGCAGCCGAGCACCGTAACTGCTACACCATCGCGGTCGACGCAAGGAAAGTGAGGGAGCTCAAGACAGAACAACCCTGGAAGACGCCCAACTACCATCCACTCGTCCAGGTGGTGCGCAACGTGGACGACGTGGATTACAAAAACATCTAGGTGAATGCTTCCCTACAATAGATATGCCGAGAGAACCATGCCTCTGATCATTACCGGTGACTACACATTAACTTATCAAGACCCAACAACGCTTGGTCCTTATACTGCGTGAAAGACGGCATGGATGTGGACAGGGCATCAAAAGACATCGCTGCCACGTCCAGGACAGGAGGCACCATAGCCAATTCCATTGTAAGAGGCATCCAGGATTTCCACCAACTGCACTATACCTTGCACTGCACCACCCTTAGACCCCTCGTAGCCGCGATCACGAACGGATCCGATAACAAGTCCGGTCCAGCTGCTGGTGCTCACTGATCGCGGTGATGATGATCTTGTTCAAGAACTGTCAAGAACTCCAACACATACACACAGGTTCGTGAAACGTGCGTGCGTTCTCCGTCATAACGGACAAGTATAAGCATAACAACTGCAACTGTGACTAACGTACGTGCAGTGCGCCTGCGCGTGCCACTCGGCTGCGTAGCATATATTTAGGGAAACTTTCCTAAATGAAGCTTAGTTGCAAGTAACGTCTGTCCTGTGCATCTGTGTTCGTTCTTTGCTCTGTTCGGATTAGCTATATCCAGTAATGAAGAATATAAGCACTACTTATCAGCTTACCGCGTCTAGTGTTGGTAACACCCATGTTGGTGTTGGCATTGTTACGCAACTGTAAACAAGTGGTTATATAATACATATGCGATTCTTCATCATATGAATGTGCGTATACCACTTCCACATTTCTCTAGCGTCATTCCGTAACGTTTCGCTCAATGTTAAAAATTACGCCAAATTCGCCATTCCGCGCATGCTTGGCATAACATCGTTTCCCACGTTACGTGGGATCTTGCGAATTTTTTTTAAGTTTTGCTCATGCTGTCGATCATGTCTGCTAGGTCTATTACTACGTGCGACGCACCATTTCTTTACACCAGCAAAACTCCAAAGAGCCCACTACGTACCAGACCAAGTGTAGAGTTTGCGAAATAGCACGTTGCTGGTCCAACTGGAAAAAAAAATTCTCCGTTTTAGTAAGTATGACCAAATCACTGCGTGATATATCTTTACTGCGAATGTACGTTTGCATAAGGTAGGATAACTGGCCTATCTCATTAACCATGAGAAGCTTGTACAAAGAAAATCTATTTGGTCACACAGAGAACAGCGGATGTTTACTTTTACAAGGAAATCATTTTACTAGTTCTAAAGTGGAGTATTATGACAATGTCTTCGCATTACGTTATTCTGACTAGAAGTATATAGTGAAGGTAAACGTCATTATTATTTCGACATGCGCACTTTATCTCGTCGCTTCGACGATGCGCGCAGCATATCAGCCCAGAAAGCCACACGAGCCCTACTGCGGTACTTGAAAAGAACCCTATTGAGCGACCGCCTGTGAAACTCGGCACTGTGTGTGTGATGTGACATGTGTCTATCCTTCTCTCTCTCTCTTTTACTCCCCTATTCCCCCTCCCCATGTATAGGGTAGCAAACTGGACGCATTGTCTAGTTAACCTCCCTGCCTTTCCTACATTCCTTCTCTCTCTCTTTTCGACAATGCACTCATGTTCCCTTCAACGAAGACTATGAACTGACCGTGCTCGAGCCGTGAGGTAAATCGTTAAGCGCTCTGAACTGCTACTTCTAATATGACGTCCATATAGTCCGTTGGGTCACTGACCCGTCATTCGTGCAACAGTTTGCTGGATGTGAAGTGTTCCCGTTCGTCGACATACAGCTCAGTAGCACTAATGAGAACTAATGCCTAATGTGTTGAATTGCGGAAACATGACGAGGACTAAAGGAAGAGACGACGACACACAAAACGTTCTGTGTGTTGTAGCCTATTCCTTTAGTCGTTGAATAATTTGCGCAATTCAACACTTTTGATCATGAGCCAACACGCCCACTGTCAGCCATTATGAACAGATTTTTTTGAAATCTACGAAAGAGTATAAAAACACCGAAACGTGTCTTATTCATCATCATCATCTACATCATCAGCCTGTGTACGCCCACTGCAGGGCAAAGGCCTCTCCCATGTTCCGCCAATCAACCCGGTCCTGTGCTTTCTGCTGCCACGTTATACCTACAAACGTCTTAATCTCATCTACCCACCTAATTTTCTGTCTCCCCCTCACGCGTTTGCCATCTCATGGAATCCAGTCAGTTACCATTCTGCCGACGTGCTACGTGCCCGGCCCATATCCATTTCTTCTTCTTGATTTCAACTATGATATCCTTAACCCCCGTTTGTTCCCTGACCCATTCTGCTCTCTTCATGTCTCTTAAGGTTACACCTATCATTTTCCTTTCCATCGCTCGCTGCGTCGTCCTCAATTTAAGTTGAACCTTCTTTGTAAGTCTCCAGGTTTCTGCTCCGTAGGTAAGTACCGGTAAGATGCAGCTGTAATATACCTTCCTCTTGAGGGACAGTGGTGGACTACCATTCATGATTTGATAATGCTTGCCGAATGAGCTCTATCCTATCCTTATCTTTCTAGTTATTTCACTCTCATGGTTTGGCTCCGCGGTTACTACCTGTCCTAAGTAGACGTACTCCTTTACAACTTCCAGTGTCTCGGCCCCTATCGCAAAGCGCTGTCCTCTGCCAAGATTGTTCCAAATTACTTTAGTTTTATGCATATTAATTTTCAGACCTACTTTTCTGCTTTCCGTATCCAGTTCAGTAATCATGAGCTGTAATTCGTCTCCCGCGTTACTTATCAATGCAATGCCATCAGCGAATCGCAGGTTACTGAGATACTCTCCAATAACTCTTACCCTTATTCTGCCCCATCCATGGGCCTGAAAACCTCCTGTAAACACGCGTTGAATAGCATTGGAGAGATCGTGTCTCCCTGCCGTACGCCCTTCTTTATTGGGATTTTGTCACTTCAATTATGGAGGGCTATAGTGGCTGTGGATCCACTGTAGATTTCTTCTATTATGTTTGTATAGGCTTCGTCGATGCCCTGATTCCGCAGTGCCTGCATGACTGCTGATGTCTCCACCGAATCAAATGCCTTCTCGTAATCTATGAAGGTTATGTATAGGGGTTGGTTTTATTCCGCGAATTTCTCTATCGCCTGATTGATAGTATGAATATGGTGTATTGTTGAGAAGCCTGTACGAAATCCTGCCTGGTCTTTTGGTTGATTGAACTCTAGTATCTTAATAATTATGTTAGCAATTACTTTTGTAAATAGCTTGTGGATAACGGACAGTAAGCTGATGGGCCTGTAATTTTTCAGATCCTTGACGTCCCTTTTCTTATGGATCGAGATGACGTTTCATTCTTCCAAGATTCTGGTGACCTCCCCGTCGAGAGACACTTCGTATACAGGGTGACGAGCTTTTCTAACATAATCTCTCCACCTTCTTTCAACAGGTCTGATGTTATCTGATCCTCACCAGCGGCGTTGCCTCTTTGCATTCCCTTTAGGGCTTTCTTTACTTCTCCTGTCAATACTGGTGGGATGTCAGATTCCTTTGAGCTATTACTGCTTCTTACGTTATCATCCTGACTGTTTCGGCTTCTGTACAGATCTCTGTAGAACTCTTCCTCTACCTCAACTATTCTATCCCTATTGGTTGTGACCTTGCCTTCTTTGTCCCTTAATGCATACATCTGATTTTTGCCTATGCACAGTTTTGTCTTCATAGCTTTGAGGCTTCTTCCGTTCTGTAGAGCATGCTCAATTTTCTCCATATTATACTTTGTTATGTCGGCTAATTTACGCCTATTGATTAACTTCGAAAGCTCCGCCAGCTCTATTTTGTCTGTTGCATTTGAGGCTTTCACGGCCTGACCTTTCTCAATGAGGTTTTTTGTCTCTTGCGTTAGCTTACCAGTGTCCTGTCTAACGACTGTACCCCCGACTTCCACTGCACACTCCTTAATGATACTAGTCAGATTATCGTTCATTGCGTCAACGCTAAGGTCGGTTTTCTCGGTTAAAGGCGCGTACCTATTCTGAAGCGAAACTCTGAATTCCTGTACTTTACCCCTCTCAGAGCTAGTTCATTAAGCGGCTTCTTGTGTATCAGTTTCTGCCGTTCCTTCCTTAAGTCTAGTTGAATTTTAGATCTTACCATTCTATGTCACCGCATCGGATCTTGTTAACTACTTCCACATCCTGTACAATGCCCGGGTGGAGACACATTATGAAGTCTATTTCATTTTTAGTTTTGCCATTAGGACTCCTCCACGTCCACTTACGAGTAGCTCGTTTTTTGTAGAAGGTATTGAGGATCCGTAAATTGTTGCGTTCTGCGAACTGTACTAGCAACTCCCCTCTGGCGTTTCTAGAGCCGATGCCATATTCCCCAAGTGCATGATCTCCAGCCTGCGTCTTGCCGACATTTGCATTAAAGTCGCCCATCAGTACAGTATACTGCGTCTTTACCTTACTCATTGCTGATTATACGTCTTCGTAGAAGCGTTCAACCAGTTGATCATCATGGCTGGATGCAGGCGCGTAGGCCAGTACCACCTTCATTTTGTACCTCTTAATAAACTTAATTACGCTATATACCACCCTCTCATTAATGCCATAGTATTCCTCTATATTGCCAGCTATATTTTTATGAATAAGGAACCCCACTCCTAGTTCTCTTCTGTCAGCTAAGCCACGACAGCACAGGACGTGTCCGTTCTTCAGCACTGTATAAGCCTCCTGTGGCCTCCTAACCTCACTGAGCCCTATTACATCCCATTTGACACCCTCTAATTCCTCGAATAGTACAGCTAGACTCGCCTCACTAGATAAAGTTCTTGCGTTATACGTTGCCAAGTTCAGATTCCAATGGCGGCCTGTCCGGATCCAGATATTTTTAGCACCCTCTGCTGCGTCGCAGGTCTGACCGCCGCCTTGGTCAATTGCATTGCAGCCGCTGGGGACTGATGGCCGAGGGTTAATTGGTGTATTCATGTGGGAGGTAGTGGCCAAGTACTATACCAAGGTGGCCAATCCTGCTCTGGTGAGGGAGTGTATTGGTGGCTGTGGTCGCTAGTGAGGCTGAGGGAACTACGCTTCATTGTGTGGTGCTATATTTAGTTCCGCAAACGTGTCTTATTACGCGGAACTAAATGTAGCATTACACAATAAAGCCTGTAATTGTTGTTCTGAATAATCTCAATGGCAATGTTAAACACATTTTATGCTGTGTGACATGTTAGTGTGGATCTTTCATCCGCCGAACATGAACCCGCGCTTGAGGCTATGTTACTGATACAAAGATCGTGCGCAATCTACACACTTATGCATGATTTCTTCTGTGGATTTTGGACACCACATGAACTATTATAGTTTGCGCGTTCGATATGGCAGAAACCCTAGGTCCGACGTGTCAGCGCCTGTGGAAATTACAGCGGTGAGGAAGGCCAGCTACAACAAGGTTACCTTCTGGCACCCGCTTGAAATCAGCGTTAAAGAACTATATACTGCAAATATTGCTCTCAGTTACTATGTTCGAATTATCTTGTGAATAATAATTGATGAAATGAAAACAAAGCATAGGTCTACCTGCTTTTTTTTCCTGAAATTTTCACGTTTTTGAATGTCAGTGCTTCTCGTATTTGGGTCATTTTGGCTCACGAGTGGCTGCAAACTTCTTCCAGTGTGAGCCTTTGGCTCATTCAATATTTTTTTCTGACTACCCCTAGACTCTTTCTTGTGAAAATCAGTTGAACATAAATCTGTGGTAAGGGCTTTAAAATGCTAGACTTACTGTTGTGGCAGTGCGCAGTACATGAGGCAGCACCAGCATTCATTAACTTCACTTTCTGGTGTTTTACTTTTCGAAGTATCAAAATAGGATTACTGCCATTCGTGATGCATCACGCACTAAAACAGGTTTTATGTCTGCCTAATGAATCCTTACAGTCAAATATCAGCGCGGTAGAAAATAGGTTAAATGAGTTTGCCGAGCATAACCGACACCTTCAAAACTTCAGGCAGACAGTATACTGGCTAGAAATCGGAGAAATATGACAAATATCGAAACTGTCTATCTGGGAAACAAGATAGCTTCTTTCGAAGGTTTCTTAGTTTCTTTCTTACATGATGTAAATAAGTCATGCCCATGAGTAATGGGGAGAGTATAGTGGTTGATAGTTTCTGAAACTATGGCGATGAGATGAGGCGCGTTTTTTTTTTAATTTTGATATTGTAGTGCAAGTAAAATGAAACTGCAACCGCGTGAGGTGGTAACATTTGCACATAAGAATGCATGTGTAGTCGATAGTGTCCACTGGCGTAGACAGGGGGTGCCTTCAGTGTTCGCAGGTCTTTCGGTGCCGACGGAAATAATGACGCTGGAGCGCGGCGGAACGGTCACCTGCTCTTCTATCACGTTCAATGCATGGTTCCCTGGCGTCGCGTGGGGCGGGAGAGCTTTGTCTGAGGTTAGCGTTATCGACTCAGACCTCAGGTCGATGACGGCGCCGTGGTCACTTAGGAAGTCCATTCCAAGTATCACATCCCTTGAGCAATTTTGTAGGATTACAAAGCTCGCACGATAAGTCCGGTTATTGATCGTGACTCTCGCCGTGCAGACACCAATCGCCGTTATCAGGTGGCCTCCAGCTGTCCGGAGTTCGCGTCCACTCCAAGCGGTCTTTACTTTGTTCAGCTTGGTGGCGAACGGTCCACTGAAGACAGAATAGTCGGCTCCGGTGTCGACGAGAGCTGTGACGCTGTGGCCGTCTATAAGAACGTCGAGGTCGCTAGTTCGTCGTCGCGCGTTGCAGTTAGGTCGTGGCGTGGGGTCACGGCTGCGTCGGTGTGTTCCGCTGCTTCCATTTTGCGTCGTCGGGTCTTCTTCAGTCCGCGAGATTTCGTCGTCAGGGGTCTGTCTGGTTCGCGTCGTGTTCTGAAGGCTTCGTCGCGGCGTCGTCGTCGGCGGCGGAGGATCTTCGGCAGTTCGTCGTACAGCAACCGCACCTCCATCGGTTGTTGCCCTTAGTTTTCCGGATACGGGCTAGGCGACCGGCCCCGGTTTGGGCCAGTGTACGGCCGGCGGTGCGGTGACACGTAGCGGCCGGGCGACGGCGAGCGGGAAGGTCGTCGTTCTTGCCACTGTGTTCCGGTGAGGTAGTCGTCGATGTCGCGCGGCCGTTCGCCTGGCTACGGGCGCGGCGCGTTGATAGCGAATCCGCGTAGTCCCATCTGTCGGTACTGGCAGCGGCGGTACGTGTGGCCGGCCTCTCCGCAGTGGTAGCAGAGCGGGCGGTTGTCGGGGGCACGCCAGGCATCGGTCTTCCTCGGGGTGTTGCGCTGGCCGACAGGTGGTCGGTAGGGCGTCGGTGGCGGCGGCGGCGTCGGGCGACGGTACTGCGGCGGTGTGGCGTCTTGGCGGGGGCGTGGAGGAGGAGCATGACGGCGGGCTGCAGCAGCATAGCTAATAGCTTGCGGCTGCGGCTCTGCTAGCTGAGGCGCGCCGAGTGAATGCTAGATCTCCTGGCGCACAACGTCGGCGATGGAATCTACTTGAGGTTGCGACGAAGGTAGAAGTTTTCGAAGCTCCTCTTGCACGATTGCTCGAATCGTGTCACGCAGGTCGGCGGGTCCTAGGGCTTGAACGTCGGCGTAGCTTGTAGCCGCGAAGCTGCGGTTGTATTGCCGCGTTCGCATCTCAAGCGTTTTCTCGATCGTGGAAGCCTCCGATGCAAATTCAGCAACCGTCTTCGGTGGGTTCCTTACAGTTCCAGCGAAGAGTTCCTGTTTGACACCCCTCATGAGGAACCTCACTTTCTTCTCTTCGGGCATACTTGGGTCGGCGTGTCGAAACAGGCGATTCATCTCTTCTGTGTAGATGGCAACATTTTCGTTGGGCAGCTGCACACGGGTCTCCAGCATAACCGCGGCCCGTTCCTTGCGGACCACGCTCGTGAACGTGCTTAGGAACGTCGTCCGAAAGAGATCCCATCTTTGTAGGGCAGATTCTGGGTTCTCGAACCACGTCCTCGCGGCGTCTTCTAAGTAGAAGTATACGTGGCGTAGCTTGTCCTCGCAGTTCCAGTTATTAAATGTTGAGACCCTTTCGAAGGTCTTGAGCCAAGTCACGGGGTCTTCACATGGCGAACCACGGAACGTCGGCGGCTCCCTGGGTGGCTGCATCACGATCGCCGTAGGGGGCACTGCGTCAGTCATCGTCTCGGCGGTCGATGTGACGGTCTTCGGCTGCCTGTCGTTTTCGGGAAGGAGCCCGTACTCTGGTTGTAGTCCCTTCTGCCGGCGGCTGGCTCGAGGATCCGGGTTGTCCTTAGAGTCGTCTTCTTCGCGGCTTGGACTTGGGTCAGCCTTCCGCGGTGGCGTCCGGATCATGAAGCAGCACCTCCACCAGATGTCACGTGGTCGTGACGTCAACGAAGACAGCAGTCAGCACGTCCGAGATGAAACTGTTTATTAGGCCGAACTTGTGGCCGGGAAACTCAAAGTCAAACTACAGCAATACGCTGATAGCGGCGAACAGAGGGTCGACCGTCGATCAACTGACCAGCAGTCAAGCACGTCGGCTTTTTACAGGCGCTATCGAACTTTCCAGCGATATCGCTGTTGGCGGCGTTATCTCTCGACAAAGCTGGAACATTCTCGTACGGCGCGCAATCCAGATTGTTCCAAAACAATCGCGAAGCTTCCTACACATCACGGCGAGGCCTGCGCAGGCGTTGCCCACAGTCTTTGTGGGTGAAGCTTCAACTCATGAAATATAAGACTCGCGGCAATATACACGAACAATACCAAGAGCAGCGGAAGTAAGTACCTTCTGCAGGCGTCGACGAAGCAGAGCACTCACTTTGTAAATTCCGAAGTGTGTTCGGCGAAAGCCTGTGGCCATTCGATTTCGCCGACGGACGCGCAACTGTTGCTATGCGCCGCTGTGCCATCACGTGGTTCCTGAAAGAGTGTGAGGGGGAGAGGCTACTGCTGGCACCATGCCAGGGCACGATCGGACGGATGGACGCAGCGAGTATGAGACATTAAAGGCTTTCGCCTTACCATGTGATCCAGGATCACCAAGTGCAGAAACAGTTAGGCTGCCAATGTCAACGTTGATCAAGATCTACCGTTTCAGCAATACAAGAAGAGTATTTGGGGTGGAATTAGATGTAGCATGAACTCTTTCCTTGTTCCTTGTCGTTTCTTCTCGAAGGTTGAGCGGCGAGGTCGGACGTCGTCGTTGAGGAGACGGAGACGACGGGCCACGCGCTGGCTGCGAACAGGACTGGTGACCTCGGGGCCACGACAAGCGGCTGTGCGGCGTCATCGAGGTTGTATGGTTTGAGAATGGGAACGGCAGTAGACCCCTGCGTACGGATCTGGAGGCTGGAAAAGGTGGTACGTGTCGGCGCGGCTAGCAGTGGGATACAGGTTTCTTAATGATTACCCACGTCCTAAGGTTTCTTGCGGGAAAATCGTGGGGTGCATCTGTACGAACGATGCTTCAACTGTATACTGTACTTTTCGTCGGCTTCATGCGCTACAGCTTAGCTGTACTGCGCAGGACCCGAAGAACAAACGTACGCGTCATTCAGTCGATTCAAGTCCAAGCATTAATGATATGCCTTGGTCTTCTGAGATGCGCGTCCTCAGCAGCGACTATCGTCTTCACTCGTGATCATCCCTTCACAACATGCATTCGTGTCGATGCTTTAAGAATGCACATAAGACATGCCGCCCGGATTCCATCACACCACCTCGCCTCACTTCCAGCTTCTAGGCCACACTCTGCGTTCAGCGGTAATATTGCTTCGCATCGCGCAGTGATTCCCGCGAACTTCACGCATGCAGCAAAGCTGCCGTTGCCGTTGCGGTGTGTACATCCACTGGAAGCCCTGATAACCATTCCCGGAATACGAAAGAAAAAATATTCGTCATATATGGCACTACAACAAACCACACTACTGCTACGGCATGAAAAACGAAATGCACGCCTTCACATTTACACGGACGGTTCAGTTTCTTCTACAAGCTCAGCAGGGGCAGTGGTCATACCTGAGAAATCGGTCACCATAAAGTTCAAGACATCGCATTTGACATCATCGACGGCTGCAGAACTCACCGCTACCCGTGCTGCTCTAGAGTTCGTACTTCCACAGGCGTGGTCAGTCTTCTCCGACTCCAAAGCAGCCCTCCAGTGCATTGTGTCACCATATCGTCATGGACCAAATCAACAGTTAGTCGCGGACATAAGACTGCTTCATCACCGCGCTATGGATAAGCAGCACAACATAACCTATCAGTAGATATCGGGACACTCTGGCATCTACGGAAATGCCCGTACTGGCGAACCCGCCCGATCTGCCAATGATGCTCTCCATTCTGCAGCTATACCGCTGTCAAGAACAGACGTCGCAACAAGGCTTCGTCCACGTGCACATAAACTGACACTGGCACAGTGAAACTCGACGGAATTTACCAACGCCCGTCTTCACAACTTGGACAGGAATCTACAGCTCCGTCTTCCGTCGGGAATAACTAGAGCTGAGGGGACGCTCCTGTGCCGCCTGTGGCTCGGGGTGGCTTTCACGAAGGCCTACTCATTTTCGAATTGGTATGGCCAGCAGACCGACGTGCGATAACTGTAACTGCGAGGAGACAATCGCCCATCTTCTCTGCGAGTGTCCTCGCTTCAGTGCACCAAAAGAAGATCTGTCCAAAGTGTTTGATAGACTTGACAATCGCCCATTGTCGGAGGAAGAGGCCTTAAACCCTTCCTCGGCACGGAAAGCTTTGAGAGCGTTGTTGCGGTTTTTGCGCACAACTAGTCTCAGAGACAGATTTTAGGCAGTGTCGTTTACCGTATTACTGTTCCTTTTTTCTCTATTCCTTTTTTGTAACATCTCTTTTCTATCATCCTTCACTGCCCTTTCCCTTTTATTTATTTATTTGAACATACTGTTAACCCACATTTGTGGGAAATGAAGGGAGGGAGGGATATGTAAAGAACACTCCCCGAGCATCAAATGTCAACAACAATAAAAAAGAAATCCAAAATATCAAAATCATCAACAATATCATCAACAATTGGCATGACACGAAACGTAGAACATCAAGATACCATCCAATAACTTTCAGGGAAGGCAGCTCTCAAGGAAATTTCCAAACGCCTTTATATCAGTGCACTCAGCAGTCTGTGAAGGTAGTCCATTCCATTTTTCAATAACATCGGGAAAAAAACGAATACAGAAAGACGTTTGTGCGCGTGTAAGGTCTTATGGCTGCACTATGATTAATTATTTTGCTAAATCTACCAGGTCCTCGTATGTATATACTTTCCCCAGCACAATGTAGCCCGCCGCAGGTCTCAGAACTCGCTAACCTCCCTGTCCTTCCGTTGTTCCTTTCCTCCTCCACCTCCTTTAAAGGTGAAGACTTTCGGTTGTTACAATGCCGTGTGCGTGCCCTATACGGCGGCAGTTGAAACAGGTCGGTCGATCACGTACAGTCCACCATTCAGCCAGAATACGAGAGCGTGGGTATGGTCTCTTTTAGACACTTGGCCACAAGGAATGATGACTTTGCTCTAGATATTGTAGGCGATTGCTCGCCGCGAAGCACATGAAATTTCGGGAAAGTTTCTTCGTTTTTAGGCCGAAAGAGGGAAGCTGCGTCGGTGCGTACCCTTTCTGGGGCACGATCGGTTGCAGAAGGGTTCGAGGATCCCGTGGGAGCAAGTGACTTATTCGGCAACGCCGCCTACCACCCACCACGGAGCCCAACAGGGGGACGTGGCAGAACATGTAAACAAGTCTGCACAAGGCCAGTAGTACGCCGTTGGTATAAACCAATATGGTTTGCCCTAGGTTAGATAGCCACACATGGTTAACCCTCGCCGCCAAACAAAGAAGTAAATAGAAAAGAGTAGACAGGAAAGATCAACAGTTAACGAAGTAACTACAGTAAGGCGAAGATGTAAGGAGCGAGAGAAAGGAAAATGCGAATGTCGATTTCCCTGGGTGCGTCAGCCCAGGGGTGCCGTCTACGTGAAGCAGGGGACAAAGGGGTGTGTTGCCTCTGCCGGGAGGCATTAAAGATCGAAGCACCAGGCTTCGCCTCAACCCCTCGGATCCCCTTTTCCCCGTACATGAATAAGCCACGCGCTGCAAGGCGTAGGGGAAGGGGGGGTCTAAATATCCCTACTCATTATGCTGGCTAAATGATGACAGCACATCAATAAGCTGTAATGTTCTGTTTTTTACTTGGGTCTCATCAGTGAATGGTGTCCGCTTTTTGATGTCACCATTCTTTGCTAAATTTGTCGCTTTAAATGCGCCTTAAAATCTCCTTGATCTCTGACGCCAGAGAGGCCTCACACATACCGGCAGCAATTAGCATACCATGGAACCATGTTTTATTATCGTCTCTCTGTTCGATGAAAATGCTGAATTGTGGCAGGGAGTATGCCTTTGTTTGTGTGTCCTATTGGAGAGATCTCACTAATATTGCACTTAGGTGGGAATTCTTTCACATCGTCAAGGTTGTGAAAGGGCTACTCCAAGATAATTCATTATTGCTGCGTCCATGCTTAAAGTACTTGATTCTATGTGTTTGATAAAGAGTTTGCTTCAGCTTTGAACAACAAGAGTTTAGTCCAACTTCGCTGTCCCAATATTATGGTGCGAGGCTTGCTTTTTTTTTCGGCTTCAAGGAGGTTTGGTTGTTTCTTGAGCAACGTTCTTGTTTTCACAGTTATGACGCCGTCTTTACAGATGTGTGCATCAAAGACAGCATCTCAACATAATTTTCGTTTTACTGTGCGAATGCCAAAATCGTGCTTGTGTATTGTATTCCGTCATGCTTATTTTTTTAAAAAACCGTGACACTTGCAGAACGGAGTACCGCCCGCCCTTCACTAAGCTTTCAGAGAACGGATAACTGGGCTAGTTTGTGGGAACTCATGTTAAGGCCAACCTGGCTGCTACCCTTGCCGCGTAATAGGAACATTCTATTCTGAGCATGCGTGTTCATATTGTGATGTTTTCGAGTTATCAGTGTTTGACTGCGCGGTTTTGCGCGTTTTAGTATTGTTATCATTTTAGGTATAAGAGATGATCAAGGTGAGCCGGCGTCATGACATTCGCAGCAGTATCAGTTGTTCTCTCCATGGTGACTATGTGGTGGTGTGATATAGGATAAATAGGCGAGGATTCAGGAAATAAACTTTAGTTTGAAGTTGGCGCTTGTCCTGTGCACTTATTCTTCGCTTGTGTCCGTGTCTCTTTGCGCTACCTGCCTTAACATAAGCTTTCAGAGGCCTGCGATCACAAATACTTGTCCGCCCAGCTGGGTAATCAGTTGTAGAATGAAAACCCACATGAAAACGAAACGGGAAGCCCCCACCATTGTTTTGACTTTCGCGATGGAAATAAATAAATGAATAAATAAATAAATTGCTTGTTTTTTCCATATTCAGCTGGGTGTATTCAGATTTCTGAAAGTGGCAGTACTTAAGTACACTTCTAGTAGCATTTCTAGTACGGCGATTGTTCGCGCCTTTCTGTACTTGTCTCCTGTGCTTTGACGACGTTTTAGAGAAAATGGGCACCAGTTGCACGCAACACCAAGTACTATGCGAGGAATCTAAGTCGATGTTCTTACGCTAGTGAGCAGTGGGTCAAGGGTGCAGTATTATAGCCTTTAGGTTTTGTAAGCCAGAACAATAGACTGTTGGGCGAGTAGCTAATTCACGATGAAGAAAAATAGCCCGAGAAAACGTGAGAAAAGACAAAGAAAGCTACAGGGCAAGCGCATAATAACAAGGGAATTTTTATTGCAAAAACGAAAATATATAGGAAGCACACAACGAACAGAACCAAATCCTTCAGATATGCGCATTCAGGTATCTTATCTCTGCCTTGTTTAACGCAAGAGAAGGCTTTGCTACACAGTTATCTCCAGCTTCATAATTGGGAAAGCTTCAGCGAGCTCTCGTGCCGTCTAGTCTCTATGACGTGTGAGCACTTTGGCATCAGACAGGAGAGGAGTACACCTACACTCACGGCAGTGCAGGGCCAAATTTGACGAATACGGACCTCTCAAAGATAGGCGGTGATCTTGCAGGCGCGCGTTCAGAGAGCGGCCTAGCTTTCCGTCCTATATAGCATTTGTTAAGGTATTTATTTGAGGGCACTCAGCAACAATACGCAATGGCGAGAGTAACGGCAAAGCACGGATTCTCAGCGCGAGCGGCGTGCTTTCGGAAGAAGACAAAGAGGACGACTCACTAGAAGGTGCTCGACAGCGCAACCCATCAGCAAGTTCCAGGCTTCGCTACACATTTACCGCACGTGAAAGGCGCCTGATACACAACTCCCTTGGCAGAAACGGAAGGGCTGTCCCTGTGTTTCACCTTACAATCATGCCATTTCTGCGCATGCCCGTCCACCTCCCTTTCAACAGCAGCGCATACTCTACCCACCTTATCCTTAGCCGAAAAAAACATCATTATTATATCTAGCACCAACCTTCTTGACAAGAGGGGGACACCGTGCAAGAAAGGAATACTGGCGAGCGGCTTCTTTTCACCTACCCTATTATTTTGAACCGAGCATTTGAGCTAATATTTTAAGGTCCCGAGAATTCTTTCACACACGCGGCCAAAATTACCAACAGGACAGCGGGCCTCTCGGAACCTGTCTAGCTGCTTAGAGAACCTTTCACACATCAGGTGCGGACACATTTCCTCTAGAGCGGAAGTTGAAGAAGAAACCGCAACGCCGTTTTTTACTAACTTAGAATGGCTAGAGCGGGAGTCTATTGACTTCACTGATCGCGGGGAATACAGCCAACATGTGTGAGTAGCACCAAAACGAATGGTCAACTCTAAAAACTTAATAGCCCTTTCCTCAGTACTTCAAACGTGAAATTGAGACATGCCCCTTTCTCATTAAAGAGGTTCAGAACGCTCGCCCTCGTGACAACACACCGACGGGAATCAACTAGACCAAGGTAATCGCCTACATGACGAAAAGTTCTTACAGCAACATCTTCAGGTCAGGTTCAAGTTCCTGCTCAAATACACATCACTTAAAACAGGGGCGGCCCTAGAGCCGATGTATGCACCCGACGTCTACGTGAACATCTCGCTCCGCTACCCGATCACTGACGATTTCAAATACACATCAAGCAACTGAACAAAAGCCCCAACAGAGATGCCACATTTGTCCTGGCACAATTGCTCGTCGTTATCATTTACAATGCAATCACGCACATAGCACAGGAGCTTGTCGCGCTGTAGAGAGGCTACTCAGAAATACCTTCACAAAAAACGCTGTCGTCTTTTGTTTTTCTCACACAATCCGCATGTCAATCTTCTGCTCGTATGTCATAGCGCGCTTCTCATACCTTGCTAAGAGTGTGAGGGTAATAAGAGTTCCACTAGCTGCAAACTCAGCACACGTTAGTACAGCTGGTGAAGTAATGGTAAACAAGCCAATTTTGTTTCGTGCCCTCATCTTGAAACCATACCTCGAGCATGAAGCGACAGACGCAGAGAGATCTATGAGTCTATTTGTTGAATGTTTTCTTTTTTGTTTGCGTGTTTTCTGCATTTGCCCACGAAACACGGCACTAATAAATGTCGTTTTATCAACGTTGCAGCGCTACAAAAATGTAGTAAGTAGCTTGCAATAAACAAAGCTCTCCTATTACGTTAGCACAATGGCGAAAATCATGAATGCATACTTATTTTATATTAACTGTCAAAGGAAAGAATTTGTACTAAACGTTTATGACAGGCGAGGTTATCTAGTAAACACATATAGAAACTTAAAGAACGCGTGAATGGATATTGTAACTTTGTAACTTACAAATTACAGACGCGAAGATATTTTTATAGAAAAAATCACTAAGAATAGCTTTCCGAGTAAAAAATACTTTTGCAAGTACCGCTTACCATAAACATCGTAGTCATAGTCCTCTTCTTCTACCAGATCTGGAAATGCACGTATGAAAAGAAGTACTCATGTGACATTGAAGCAAGCACCCAAAAACAGGCTACTGGTTTTATTGGGTATATTTATATCTCAAAGCATTCGCGCGCTAAATAAATACTGAGCATGATGCCCACAAGCACACTGGAACTTGGACATACCTCAAACAATGACTGGAAATACCGGCGTTCACAACGTTGGCGCGGGTAACAACGCAACAGGTGCTGGGTTATTAGTAACCAACAACAATAAGCGAATGCATGAAGTATTTTCATGTATATCTGAGGTAAGACGGGCGGTAATATCAGGCGCGGCAATATACGGGGATGCGTGTGGAGACATTCAGACACAGCTACCACCGTCCTCGGCTCGCTCAACCATTGAAACTGTACCGGCCTACCTGCAACATGGGAAGAGTGCAGCACACCTTACGGTATCTGAAGCCCGTAGGGACGGATAATCGCTAGAGCAGAGGCAGATGCTTCATATTTAAAGGGACTGTTTACCGCTCGGAAATATTTTTCTGATTGTGGTGAAAATGAGAAGATCGTTCGTCACATCGGCGGCAACGAGCATGCTTTTGCCCCATAAAAAAAGGAATTATATTTTCAATTTGATGTAGAAAATCGTGAAAGAATGACCGCTAGCGTCACCCAACGGCGATGTGGTTCAATCCACTGGTAGGACAAGAAATCCTCGCAGGTAGACACATTTTGCTTAAAAACAAACATGTAAGAAACATGTATAACTTGAAATTGCATTTACGCACTTGAGGCACCTTTCGATTGCGTAAGAGAGTAATTTTACAGCGAAAGCTGTTATAAGATCATTTCACCGGCCGTTTTTGGCGCCGTAGTTGCCCGCCGCCGCCGCCGGCGTCCGTAGTCACTATCGCTCGAAATAAGAAAAAAAAACGACACAAGAAAAAAATTCCAGGATGGAACGAGGTTCGAACCTGGACCCTCTGCGTGGCAGCCCAGTATTCAACCCGTGAGCCATGCCGGTGCTTGAAACTGCTTTGCAAAAAGGTCCTATACAGGCTTCATGTCGGGAAGGAACCACATTAGCATATGCAGTATAGCGTGATAGAAGAGTAAAATAAGCACCAAGCGTCGCAAAACACGAATTCTGTAACAAGGCATCACACAATGCGAATTGCGCAATGAGTAGGTTGTTGAATGCTTCCAACCCATTACAAAAGGCTCTGCCATAATTCTTCATCGTCATCAGGCACAGCATCAACAAAGTGCGCATAATGTCTTACATGCGTCTAGCAGGTACGACGGCTCTGCGCAGATTGACGAAAAATGGCACAGTGCCTGCTGCCCTGCTTCTCAAAAATTACAATGATTTATAGCGTAGTGGGTTCCTCGCAAGTGCACTTGTATTGGTTGCCACGGAAGCCCATAAGCGCATGATCCATTTCCTCGGGGTCTCAGTAAAGTTCTTCGCCGCCCCCGTCTCTCTCCCACGTCAACGTATGTTATACAGCATGCCGGGAGAGGGAAATAGCGATCGAGCGCCACCCAATGCAAATTGCATAACTGGTGGGCCGTTTAAGGCTTCCAACCCATTACAAAGGCCAGAGCCATAATTCTTCATCGTCATCAGTCGTCGCGTCTACAAAGTGCACATAATGCCTTACAGACGTGTAGCTGGTGCCTCGCTTCCCCGCAGAATGACGAATAATGGCTTAGTAGGTGCTTCCCAAGTCCACAAAAATTGTGATTTATGACGTAGTCGGTACCTTTCTAGTGAACTTGCATTAGTAGCCCCAAGGGAGCTTAGAACGGGCCCTAGAAACGCCGCACATCCAGCTTTCGCTGTGACTGTGCTGTGGTTTCAGCGAAGGCCTAGCGGTTTTTTTTTTTTGCTTTTTTTTCGCGCATCCAAACAGGCGCCCGGTGGCGCAGCTTGCGGCGCCGTCTTCAATTTTGTCTGCTCCAACTCATGCGCTATGCCATGCGGCTCTCCGCGCTAGTCGTACTGTGCCGCTTTATTGTTAGGATGTCTCACATGTGCTGTGCTGTGAAGGCGCGCAATTATTGTCTCTTTCTGATAAATCGACTTAGCTTGGATTGCGGCAGCAGTGCTAAAATAAACGCATACACTGCGATTACAGCAAAAGAAGTGTTCTGTAATCGTATAATAAGGCTTCATATAACCGCTAGCGCGCCGAAAACGACTGTTACATTTATTACAATAGGGTTCAGCGGAAATAAATTTCAGGGTTCAGCGAAAATAAACCGGCACTACAATCGTCATCGCGACCAGCAATCAGTGTTGTGGGCATGTTTCACGCCAATGGAAGAAGAGCGAACGCGGATCGAAAAATTATTTTTTTTAAAATGTCTACTCATTTTCCAGAGAAACCGCTATGGACACTTTAGACGGTACGCTTTTTATTGCGGTACAAATTAGAAAAGCGATGAAGAACGGTAGACAGTCCCTTTAATACCCTTGCATCCGCTTGCTTCCCCGCTCTCCTGCTCGAGTGCGTTTACTGCCGCGCCAAAAGCTCCCCGCGCGCGAAGGCTGGACGTTCTGTCGCACGCTATTTTCCTACTCAATAACGTACCATGGGAGTGGTGCAGTGGGATCTCATCGCGCGTGGGCTTCGTGCTGACTACCATGGCGCCGAAGGGGGGTTATCGGCGTAGGGTGCCTATACCTGGTGCCACAACAGCACTGAATGATCAGGCGGCGCTGGCAATGCGACCAGTATAAACAGTAGAAGAGGAACGGAGATTTTATATCGAAGTAACGGTTCCTTTTTTTATTCCCTCCTCACGCTGGTGTTGGGCTCTTTTGCCAATTAGAAAAACCTCCTACATTTCACTCACCTGCTCCGCTTCCACGAGGCGCAACGAACGCGATTAGTGACACAGAGCTGTCGCGGCTTGTCCTCGTTGTGTAAGCGAGGCTATTTTCGCCACATGCCAAGTTAAACGACAACGAAACACTAGGAAACGTGAAAATAAACAGTTTTCGTGCTAAGCCCGAAGTAAATAAAAAAAACTAAACAACGGGCTGAATAACGTAGAAATATTACTTATTTAGTACCCCTCACGGTGTCTCCATGGTTGACCGAATTCGCTTGTCGGTCACGCGATACAACAAAAGCCCCGTAAACGTGCCACCGCATGCAGGCTGCTTGTGTTCGATTAGGTAGAACATAAGAGAACATTAGAATACAGAGAGCTGAGCTAGTTGATAAGTATTCATTCTAAAAAGACAGGGCGTGCAAACCGGACGGATGAAGTCAGGACACCACAAACGCCGACTAACAACTGAATAGATGCACAACGGCGGAAGAGAAAGAAGGCACGAAAACTTATTTGCGCATGCCCATGCAATAGGCGAACCTTCGCGTAGGCCCCCACGCGTGGCGGATTGATAGGTTTGGCTATTGTATGGGCGTGCGCAGATAAGTTTATGTGCCTTCTTTCTTTTCCGCCTTTGTGCATATATTCAGTTGTTAGCCGGCGTTTGTGGTGTCCTGACTTCTTTCTTGTGTCCGTGTTTGCACGCCCTGTCTTTTTAGAATGAATACGAGAACAATTGTTTATGCGGCATCTTCCTTAGTATAGCGTCACGAATCGATTACGTCAGCGCGCGTCATCAGCTTGAGAGCACGTGATGGAAGTGATCCCTCTCTCCCACTGTGATTCCTGTGCCGGCTGGCGTGGCTACCGCGTAAAGTCAGCAGACTCGAGCGCGGCGCCGACACCTGAGAGAGCCCTATCGCAAGAAGCGCTTCTGATCCAAACGACTGCCTTGATTTTTTGTCATCATCATCATCATCATCAGCCTGTCTACGCCCACTGCAGGGCAAAGGCCTCTCCCATGTTCCGCCAATCAACCTGGTCCTGTGCTTTCTGCTGCCACGTTATACCTGCAAACTTCTTAATCTCATCTACCCACCTAATTTTCTCTCTCCCCCTCACGCGTTTGCCATCTCATGGAATCCAGTCAGTTACCCTTAATGACCACTGGTTATCGTGGCGACGTGCTACGTGCCCGGCCCATATCCATTTCTTTTTCTTGATTTCAACTATGATGTCCTTAACCCCCGTTTGTTCCCTGACCCGCTCTGCTCTCTTCCTGTCTCTTAAGGTTACACCTATCATTTTCCTCTCCATCGCTCGCTGCGCCGTCCTCAATTTAAGTTGAACCCTCTTTGTAAGTCTCCAGGTTTCTGCTCCGTAGGTAAGTACCGGTAAGATGCAGCTGTTATATACCTTCCTCTTGAGGGATAGTGGTAGATTACCATTCATGATTTGATAATGCTTGCCGAATGAGCCCCAACCCATCCTTATTCTTCTAGTTATTTCACTCTCATGGTTCGGCTCCGCGGTTACTACCTGTCCTAAGTAGACGTACTCCTTTAGAACTTCCAGTGTCTCGCCACCTATCGCAAAGCGCTGTTGCTATTGGGCAATAGCAGGAGCCAAACAGGAGGCTCCGGCAGCTCCAAAGAGAGTAAGCAAAGGCCCCTATGAACAGAGGATACGTGAGAGAATGGCAACTTCGCGCTTCGTTTTTAAACTCTCCATACCGAGGACTTAGTCGAGAGCTCGGCGGAATACTGTCTGGCCAGGTAAAGGCATTGTTAAAAAGCAGGTCACTGACCGATGTCAAAAAACAAACTGACGTTTTGCGGTCCGTACGGATTTCTTGAATCCCTTGTGAAGAGGCTATTTCAGTGTTACTGCTTTTGAAAGAGTAGTGTGATTTCCGTGCTTATTATACCACAATAATGTTCGTCTCAGATATTCATACGCCATCGTGTTCACATAACATCACCAACTCTTTCACAACATGTTTAAAAAGTGTTTAGGGGGCTTTGGGCATCAGGAAGGTGTATATCTCGTGAACCAATCTGTTGCATGCGGCTGCTATCATCAGGAAACCGCGTCTTAAATTACAAGTTTTGCGAGGGACATTTTTACATGTTCATAGCAAAGTAGTCGGCAAGGAAAGGCTACTCGGAAAAGTAAATGTACAGCTATGCTTCTTCTGGGACTCGGGAAGCTAGATAATGTCTCACCAGTGAAACCATAGAACGATATACAAGCTAATTGAATCAGATGCTTACCTTCACATACTGCGTACATGATATGCAAAGCTAGAAGAAAGCAAGAATCATATTAGGCCAACATATGCCAATACTAAATAAAAGCACGGAATGAGAGCCATGCAGTTGGCATAATTAATGGAGCAGAACGCACTCTCCCTGTCAGTACGTTCCGCATGCATTGCATTTTTTAAATGCGTCCTGCAAAAGTTATACTCTCACAGAGTGCTGATACTAAAGAAAGTGCAGATAACAGGGCACTAAGAAAAAGCTTCGTTGAACATGACCAGCATTCTTTGCACAAAACAACAAAAATACTGAACACAGAGAGAAATACATACGCAAAACACTAGCGCAAGCTAAAAGCAGTTTATTGCGATTAAAACAAACAATAAATAAGTATGCTACACGCAGGCGCAGAGATGCCCTGCCTATCGACGCCTTTTGGCATTTCTGATTAGTTGAATTTCTTTGGCACTGCGCTTACACAGATGCATTGTTCCTGCTCATCGTACGTCACAGAAGTGTTTTACCGCGCCACCGGGTGTCGCAGTCGAGCCCGTTGGAGGAGCTGTCGAAGTGTATGGGGTTGTAAGAGTAAAGAACGCTTGCCTCATGTCGGCACAGAAATTGTTCGACTAACTACGGATATATCTGCAGTCCCTGTATGTTGGTTCCAGTGGGAAGTCGGAGGGGATACAGCGCAAGAGAAAACGAGGACAAGAAAGGCGACGCACATCTGTCGCCTTTCTTGTCCTCGTCTTCTCTTGCGCTGTATCCCCTCCGATGTCTAACCAACACGCCCAAGCTTCGATACTAAGTCCAGTGGGAAGGCGTGTCTCCAAAACGATGTATTTGCATTAGAGCTGTGCACGGGCCGTATTTCCGAGCCCGAGCCCGGCCCGGGCCCGCTGACTGTCGAAGGCCCGCCCGAGCCCGACGGCAAAGGGCTGCGAGCCCGCCCGGCCCGACCCGACGTACGAAACCACGATCCCGAGCCCGGCCCGGCCCGGCCCGGTCCGGCTTTTTGAAGGTTCGCTGCGAAAACAAAACATCGTTTTCCAGTAATTTGGCGTTTTATTGAGCATATCAAATATGATCAAACGACACACGACGAACCTATTACACAGATTACAAACTGTCGTGCAAAAACAGCAAGCAGTCCAACGATTCCGGCTTCAACGTTAAGTGCGGCGCTTTCGCATTATGTAGCCCGCCGAACTGAAGTTACGTTCGCTGCTTGCACTCGTCGCCGGAATTGCTAATATATTTTTTTGCCAGCCTGGCAAGCTTGGGATATCTGCTGCTTGTTTTTTCAGAAGATTAAAACTTCAGATGGACAGGAGGGCGATTCCATGGAGAGATAATCGTAGAGCTAATCTTTTGTAACTGCTACATTCTCACCACTGTCGCTCCACTCGCTGAACAACTGCATTGGAAAGGAAAAGCGGTAAAAGGCGGTGGCGGAAAAGGCGCTGTATGCGTGCTGGAAAACAATTCCTGCTCATTCTCTATATTTCGGGCTTGAGTCGGGCTTTGCGCCGGGCCCGAGCGCGGCCCACTAAAACTCCAAGTAGCCCGAGCCCGGCCCGGGCCCGAGGTGAAAATACGTCGGCCCGCCCGAGCCCGGCCCGCGGGCCGGGCCGGGCTCGGGCTTTCGGGCTACCCGGAGCCCGTGCACACCTCTAATTTGCATTGAACCATAGATGGCCCAGATGCTCCATGGCTTGTTCTTGGCAAGGACAAAGATGAAATCAGAAACTTCATAGAAAATGTGTGTGGTGCCGTTCTTCAGGTACGTGGATAAATTTCTCGCTTTCTTACCGCTTGAGCGGGCGTCTGACAATGTAAGAGACGATGTGTTGAGCTCACTTGTAAGAGAATGCAAAGGTCCGCCGTTTACCATTTTAAAGAGCGGCTGATTTCGCTATTTCATTGTTTACACTGGCCATAAACATCGCAAAAATAAAAAACACGGGGACAGAAGGCGGGCGCACACTGAACACGCGCTGGCTTCCAAATGATTATTTTCTTGACATGAATGTATGACATTGACACTGACACGAATGCACGTGTTGGGACAGTTACAAAGGAAACAGTTCCACTCACAATGAATAAGCCGAAGAACAGCAAGGCAACATTTTTAACAATTACAGTGGCCTGCTGCGCATACCCGCACTTTCCAAGAAACTGAGTTCTCTGTCACAAAGCGTGGCTAACGGCTTACTCGCGCACACGTTCTTCTCCCTTACCAGTGTTTCTTTAGCGTGAAACGACACTACAAGACTGAAGACAGGACAAAGCGCTACCCAAACTGCTTCTCGGACACGGTAGAAGTGTCCCGCGAGTAGCAGAAAACCTTCATCCAGTCATACAGAAGACATACTTGCCGCCAAACTTCACAGCGGAAATTCCGACGCAGGAGCCGTACGTGACCAACGGAATGCCTTACACTACCGAAGAGGAGAACCACTTCTTGAGGAACAAGTCCTTTCGCCACTGCAGCATGAAAGCATCCTAACACGACATGCAGCAAACGGTACGTCACTGGCCAGAAGAGGAGGTCCTGGCGTTGACTCATACACACAAAAATCAGGGCCCATAGTAGAAGAAATAGAATTCAACACATTGCGTCGGTGCGCTGGTTAGTGTGAATCCGTAGTGCTAGTTTAGCGCGAAACGACAAAAGGAAGAAAAACTTTGAGGACGCTTGAGCTTCACCTTCAAGAGTGAAACGCGATAGCGTAATTGGGCCCCGTGTGCATCGCCTTCTCAACCGCTAGCCTAGCTTTGGTCCTCGGTGCATGCCTCAACCGTGCTGCAAGTAAACCAACGTCTGTGCGCGTAACATTGGACATTCCAAACTATCCAAGAAAGCGTGCTGCAAAATACATGTAGATGTAGATCCTATACTGCTCGCTCACAGCAACTCAGGGCGATTGGCCATGAATCCGGTAGCTTAGAAAAAATATTTGAAAAGTGGAAATGTGAATAATTTCTCATTTTGTACAACAAAAACATTTTCTACAACTTAATTTTTTGGGAAAAATAACTAAAAACCAAAATGGGTAGAAATAATTCTCATCGAATAAGCAAAGAATATTATAGTAAAAAATCTTGCTGAAATATACTTTTGGTTATCTGTGGAACTGTGGTTATTGTGTAAATCTCTTTGACTGTTCTATGAAAAGTTGCATGGCCTCGCATACTTTCCCGCTGCTGTGCGCAAAGCTACGTGCTCCTAGACATAGTAAAATTGACGTTGTCAACTCTAATCCAATGATGCCTAACGGCGTTTCTAGAGATGTATTTCGTAACGCACAAAACTTCACAGGAGATCAGATAGTGTCCTATAGTTTCCTCTTCCCTACAATAAGAACAAAGCGGTGATGGTGCCAAGCCGGCTCTATGTAAAAAAACATTTAACAATGGAATACGACAGGGAAACTTCGTAATTATAACTTCCAGATCTCTGTTGTGACATGATGAACTTTTCGAGTTTGTCAATAGATGATTAAAACCAGATGCGGAGCGCTCACTACGTCATAATTCTTCCTTTTGTGAATCAGCGAAGGGCCCACTACGCCTTCATAAGGCAACGCGTCAACCTGCGCAGCTGCTCGCTATGTTGATGCTTTTGAAGCTGACGATGATTAATATGTCTGAGCGCTTTGTAAATAAAACACCCACTTTTGGCAATTCACACATTTTTTTTAAACCTGGCGCAATTCTAGGCTTCTGCCACACAATGTTACATGCGTTAAGCAGACTCCATCCACTACGTGACATTCATGTAGTGTTTTTTTTTTTCGAAGCAGTTTCAAGTAATGGCGAGGCTCTTAGGCTGAACACCCGCTTGCCACGCAGATGGCCTTGTCAGACGGCCGATCCCGAGAACGGGACTTTTGGTCTGCCGCGGACCGAAACGCTTCGACAGCCATGCAACAACAACAAGGGTCACAATGGTCCTGGGGCGATCGTCTCGCAACGTTCAGAGACAACAGCCAACACTGTACGCTCGAAAGACGTAAATTACCGCCACCACACGATAAATGAAACAGGCGCGATGCTGCAAACACGCTCATACCGTAGCCCGGCCGTCTTACGCCACTGCTACCCGAACTAATACTCCACCGATATGTGTAAAGCGTGCGGGCACAGAGCAACGCCGTGCCACATGCTCTGGGAATGTGCCGGAGATAGCGCTCGTGAAACCGCCTGCCATCCGCGATGCGCCTATAACGGCCGACAATACCACATCACCGGAAGCCTCGAACTCGTTCCCGCCGCTGCGCCGGGTGCTGAAGCCGCGGGGGACCTTCTCCGTCGGCGGCGCCGCCGCTGGGAGGCGGCCCTCAAAAGCTCGGAACTGAACGAACAGCTCTGGGCGATGCTGCAGGCCGAGGAGCCACCTGAGGCCACCAAGACCATACTGCCGGCCCATTCGAACAACAAAGACCATTTCTTGTGGCACACGTTGAGCGCCCATCCTTATGATTCATTCCAAGGTTTTGTCTTTTTCTAGAACCTATTTTCCACCTGCCGACGAAGTAACTTACCGTAGAGAACAGAAACCAGTGCAACAGCTATCTTGCGGGCCATTCTGTATCTTCCTTTCCTGCCTTGAATGAGAAGTGCTAAGCCAACCTACGTATTCCTTGCATAGTACCTGTCCGAGTGCAGGAAATGACGGATTGCACTGAAAGGCGACTGCGTCATTCGTAGCTGTTTCTTGTGACCCTCACATTAAACCTTATTCCGTGCGTCACTACAGGCGACACCAGGAAAGGCAATTAAATGCCGCTGTTTTGAATTTCTTCACTTGAGAATGCCGTTGCCCACGGTATCAGGATTCTAACAAACAAACAACAACTATATTTATTTTGATTACTCTCTGCCGAATGTCTTCTTTACATTTGGAAGGACAATGCACGAAAGTGTTGAGAAAAGCGTCATTAATTTTCTTGTTCAAAAATTTCCCGGAAACTGATGCCACGGCTTTAAATGTCTGAATTACCGGAAGTAACGCCAGAATTCAGTTAAGCAATGCGAGCTAAATAACAGTGGACCGCGTTTTCTATTTGTCCTTGTTTTGTTTTTGCAGAGAAATCAGCTTTGACTGCATAGTCGCCTGCGATTCCCGTGAAATTGAGACAAATAAGATAGTTGCTCGTTATCATTATAATTACTTTTCTTGTAGCGCCACGACACACGTCGTTAGAGACAGCAAACAAAGCAACAACAAACAAGTGTAATTAATTAATTCTTGCATTAGTATAGGTCGGCGGTTGGGTCAAACGACAAAATTGAAGTCCTTCCTGAGTAGTGCTCTTCACGTTTTTCAGATTTAAAAAATGTGCCTTCTTGTAATTAATACGAAGTTATGAAACCTGACAACTGTCGGCAGGGATCCTCCCTTCGTCAGGGCTTTTCTTAACTATATATATATATATATATATACACACTTGCGGTGTATGCGAACTCGGACATGTGTCTTTTTCTGGTAATTGTTAGGGCACCTGATTTTTTAACGTTAAGGGTCATTTGCCGAACAGTACATCATTTAGAAACTGAGTGCAATATATATATATATATATATATATATATATATATATATATATATATATATATATATATATATATATATATATATATATATATATATATATATATATAGTCAAGTAGATCCTCCGTGAGAAGTCACAACGTTGTTTATTTCGACGTTTCAGCCAGAGTCTGGCCTTCATCAGGAATGAGGGTACAATTTGTTGGTGCTCAGCTTTATACAATCTTAGAGGAGTGAGGGTACGCGGAAATAAATAATATAATAATAATAATAATAAAAAAGAGAAAAAAAAGTGAGAACATGAGGTAGACCCCCCCCCCTTTTTCCGGCCGCCCCCTTCCACCCCTCCGACGATCACTTTTAAGATGTCCGCGGCCTGCATATCCTTCCCTCCATTAACGTACAACCCTATACCGCAAACCAACGGATCGACAACAATACCTCTATTACCAGAGCGATCACCCGCGCCACTGTAAAAACAGTATTCCATACAGCCAGGCTCACCGGTTTAAGCGAATCTGCTTTAAAGACGCTGATTTTGACACGAACTCACAGAGGCTAAAACTTATGCTCGATAAACAAAAATACCCCTCACATGTAATTGAGGACGCCGTTCAAAAAGCCAGAAAACTGAAGCGTGATGACTTACTTATGAAGCGGCCACCGCAACAAGACCCGCAACGGACAAACCTCTGCTTAACTTACAGCACGAACTTTCCCAATGTAAACAAAATCCTTAAACGGCATTACAACATTCTGGAACAAAGTGAACGTCTGAAACGCGCATTTCCATTCGCCCCTGGCGTCGTTTACCGACGACCACGCAACCTCAAAGACACACTTGTGCACTCTCAGATCAATACTTCACTCCCTAATAATTCATGCCGACCTTGTTTAAAGTCACGATGTCTTGTATGTAAAGCGATGCGAGAAACAGACAAGGCAACCAGCACACACTTCAAGTTTTCGATTAACATACGAGGAAACCTAACATGCGATTCCTCTAATGTGGTATACCTACTCGAATGCAACGTGTGCAGTATGCAGTACATCGGACAAACAGAAACACCATTTAGGATTCGTTTCAATAATCACAGAGCCCATGCGAAATCAGCCCCAAGTCTACCTCTATCAAAACATCTCAACCTTCCCGACCATGCATTCGACAAACTATCAGTAACACTCTTAGAAACGGGATTTAAATCAAACCGAGAACGTGAACAACGAGAGTCATACCTCATCCACCGATTTAACACCCTCGAAAGAGGAATAAATGAGAATCCGGGTACACTTGCAGCAATTAAAGCATTAGAAAACAATAACGGCAATAATGACAATAATAACTGAAGAGTTCACGGCACTGCAGCTGCGACGGTCACTGGACAGCTGAAAATACTTCCAAGTGTAACTAATTTCTAAGTACAGCTGTCATCTGTTGCTGTTTCTACCTTACTAACCAATCAATTCTGTCAAGCATGACATGTCTGACAGCACCCTTGTGCACAATCAGGAGCCCCCGACTGCGGAATCCAGGAGCGGGCCAAAATTGACATTGCGCCCGCTTGCTAGCCTTTCCGGCAATACGCGGCGGGCCCCCTTACGGGGTCGAGACGTCAACGTGGCACTGAGTAGTTAAAGGCTTAACTTCTTAAAAAAGCTCCTTTTTGTCCCCACACCGCACCGGGGACGAGACGTCCACGGGGCACTGAGTAGTTAAAGGCTTAACTTCATAAAAAAGGTCCTTTCTACCCCACACCGCACCGCCGGAGCCACGAGGCGCTGCCTGGTCGGGAACAATACGTTAATGGAGGGAAGGATATGCAGGCCGCGGACATCTTAAAAGTGATCGTCGGAGGGGTGGAAGGGGGCGGCCGGAGAAAGGGGGGGGGGTCTACCTCATGTTCTCACTTTTTTTTCTCTTTATTATTATTATTATTATTATTATTAATATTATTATTATTCCGCGTACCCTCACTCCTCTAAGATTGTATAAAGCTGAGCACCAACAAACTGTACCCTCATTCCTGATGAAGGCCAGACTCTGGCTGAAACGTCGAAATAAACAACGTTGTGACTTCTCACGGAGGATCTACTTGACTACTTGCAACGCTACGGCCCCTCCACCACGATGCCTGCCTATATATATATATATATATATATATATATATATATATATATATATATATATATATATATATATATATATACACAGTGAAACCTCGGTGATACGATCACAGCTCATACGAATTTCGGGGTGATACGAATTTTTCGTTGGTCCCGGCCAAGGCCCATTAGCCTGCAATGCAATGAAGTACGGTTGTTGCGAACCAATTTTCACCCAGTGACGTTTGATACGAACGTATGCTACCGCGCAAAGGTACGAAGAGGTGCTGTCCGTGCTGTCCTGGAAGATGCGCCAAGAACGTGCGAGCGCGGGAACGCAAGCGTGGGCATGCGCGCCGCACCGCCAAATTGTCAGAATCACGGTGTACGAAAAACACTTTTCTTACGGTCAGAATAAACCTTCAGAGACGCGTCACGGCCTCCGAGATTGTGTGCGCGAATCTTTGAATCTCTTAAGTGCCTCCGTGTGCCTTCGCGTTTAGATTACAGAGGATATTAGCACCATGCTTCTTTTTCTAACGCGTCGACGCGGGCTCCTGTCGTTGTACTGTGTTTACACGTGCATGCCTCATGCATCAGACATCCTAGGAAAGGTGGACGAGGACCGAAAGAAGACCAGGACGGTCTTTGCGAAGGAGTCACGCCTCACTGTGTCAACATGCGCGACCGTTGAGGTCGCACTTGTGCGGGCATGGCCGTAAATGTCCCAAAAAATATCCCTAACACCTCCACGATAACAAAATCATAACACAAGACCGTGGTTCTGTAATTTTGTGGCCTTGATCCATCGCGTCAAAGCGCTTCTTTCGTCACTTTTACTGCAGTACTCTGGTGTCATGCAAAAAAAAACATACTAAAATTTTAAAGGGGCTACTGCTGTCGCGGGTCACAACGCACCTGGCTCATTATTTAAATACGCGCGTACGGGCCATATATTTATGAATGCTGGTATGATTGCCAACATCTAAAAACTTAACTGACAATCATTCAGTGTTCTTGTGGACGTTGCTGCTGCCCTGAAAAACAATAAATGAAAATGTACGCCAGCTTTCTTTTGTCGCATGCTAATTTTTCATGCTTTCTGCTGATACGAATATTTTTAGTGGTCCTGTGAGATTCGTATCACCGAGGTTGCACTGTAATATATATATATATATATATATATATATATATATATATATATATATTAATATATATTATATATATATATATATATATAGCAGACGCAAGGTGTTGACGCACAGGTGAAAAGCAGCTTTATTTGACGTTTCGGCCGTGGGCCCGGCCTTCGTCACAATGAAACGAGGACACTGGAACGGTCACTTATATGCCAGCGGTCACATTGATTACACAGTGATACAATAGATACTTGCGGAAAACTAAATAATAAATAATAAACTACCAATGTCATCATAGTCGTAAGGCTCATGTCGCAATCATACACACGCAAGAAAAATAGAGAAGGAAAAAGCAGGTATTGATAGCTGATGTCACCACTGAGGGAGAACAAACAAAAGAGAGAAGCGAAAACAAGGGCATCTGCTAACCAAAAATTGAATATATATATATAATATATATATATATATATATATATATATATATTATATATATATATATATACACGTGCAAAGCAGGACCTACAATTACTATGAAAAAAAATATATATATATACGCGTACATAAAAGATTACTTAAAGGACATGAATGCGCATAGCACGTTACGGGCGCAGGAACGTAAGAGTGCCGGGACTTTCATTAAGCCCAAAAGTGATAGTGTTGAATTTGTGGATGAGATATGATTCCCGAACTTCTCTGTCACGATGAGAACTGAACCCTGATTCTAGAATTGTAGCTTTAATCTTGCTGAAGGAATGACCGGGAAGCGCAACGTGTTTTGATAAAGGTAGGTTAGGAAGGGAAGATGCGTGTGCCTTATGATTGTTGAAACACAGCCGGAAGCTGGTTTCCGTTTGGCCTATGTACTGCTTGTTGCAAGTAGAACACTCCAGAAGATATATTACATTGGGCGTGTCACAGCCAAAGTTGCCCCTAATTTTGAGGCTGAAACCTGAGGCGGTGCTGTGAGCAGAAAGTGAGGTCGTCATATGTGCACATATTTTGCAGCGTGATTTCCCACAAGGGTGACAGCCTGAATGTACTGGTTTGGTAACTTTAGAAGATGTGACTATGTCCTGCAAATTTTTAGAGCGTCTGTAGACTACTCTTGGTGGAGTTGGGAATATCGTTCGGAGACACTGACTTTGCATGAGGATATTATGATGTTTTTGTAGAATACAACCTACTCCTGGTACGGAGGCCGAATGCGTAAGGACAAGGTTAGTTTCTTGTGTCGTGGAAATCTTTTTGGTGCCTCTAAAAGGGTTTTGCGCTCGACCTCGTTAGCCTTTGCGAAATCGTCGTCAACTAAACGAGCTGGGTACTTCTGTTTAATTAAAGATTCTCTCAAGGAAGTGCAGTTCTTGTGGTAGTCGGACTCATCTGTACATGTACGTTTGAAGCGAAGTGCCTGACTGTACGGGATGCTGGTTTTCCAGTGTTTTAAGTGACTGCTTTGAAAATGCAGATATTGTTGCCTGTCTGTAGGCTTCTTGAAAAGGGTGGTTGTTAGTCGGCCGTCCCGTAGGACGGCTAACTAACTTACGAAATAATTGCGAAGCGAAATACTTGAACACAAAACACCTGTATTTCTGCGCATAAGAATATTATGCCTAAAGCTTATTGTAAAAGACGCACGCATACTTTGCGTAGTTGCTGTCAGGGATCGAGGCTAGTTTCGATTGACGACTCTCAGCTTTAGAAATGCCCTTACAACGTTAGCGCTAGAAACAGGAAGCGCCAGAAGATGCAGCGCGCAGCGAGAAAGCACTGGCCACCTGGACATTGTGGAATCTCCAAAACGAGAGGGGTTCAACAATGTTACATATTTCATAGCACTGATAGTCCGGAAAATCACTCAGGAGCTGGCTCACGTCAACAGTTTTAAGAATCACTGATTCAGAACGCGCAGGGCAGCTCATGCTTCACATTTGGATTCACAATTTGAACACAGTGCCAAAACGATACTTTGGTGTATTGAAGTTTATCACACAGGTTCCTCTAAGATTTCTGTCTCCACTTTTTGGCGACAGCAGCGTAGTATCCGTGAAAGTCTGCGACGGTCGTTAAGCGGTCAATCTCGTCAAGGAGGTCAGACAGTCTTGTGACATGTGAGGCGAAGCCCTCGGTGGGTCACGCCATTGACTGATCAGTGCGTGCAAACGAACCCCCAGTATGGGATAAACTTGGTGCACCAGGGTACTCTCTGCCTCACGTTTCTTGATGATAGAGAGCATGGCACACGAAATGTTCTTCAGAAGCCTCGTCTTAACGAGCATGTAGTGCAGAGCTTCAGATGATAACATAAGACTCTTGGGCTTCTCACACGTCGTTCCCTTGGCTTCGTCGCTTCTCAAGAAAAGACAAAGTCACGCGCCAGTAGTCCAAAATATCTTGCAGAGGTTCATAAAAAGAGAACCACCTCGACGGACATACGGTTTTCAGCGATTTGATGGACATGCCCATGGCCAAATACACAAGACCGAACTTGCGGCGCAGCTCCCGCGACGACTTCACCAGGGCAGGAAACCGCACAACAAAACCGTGAACTACATTAAACGAACTCGTCTAGATTCCATCCTCCAGAGCGCTGTTAAGTAGGTGGCACGTATCTTTGAAGTGAAGCGCCTTAAATTCAGGGTTGGAGAGTTGCAAGTCCTTGTGAAGCTTCGGCATGTAGGGAGCTGAGTCGAAGCACAATACGGCTACGTCGCCTAATACAGCTACAGGCGGTAAACTTTAAATCGGTCAAACCAGAAGATGTATCAATGAGCGCTTAGAACTTGCCCTTTCGATAAAGAACGGAACCAAGCCATATTGAACTTTAAATCGGTCAGGCAAGGAGATGTATCAATGAGCGCTTAGAACTTGCCCTTTCGATATTGAACGGAACCAAGTCATATTGAACTTTCAGTAGGTCAAACCAGATGATGTATCAATGAGCGCTTGGAACTTGCCCTTCTGATAAAGAACGGAACCAAGTCATATTGAACTTTAAGTCGGTCAAACAAGACGTATCAATGAGCGCTTAGAACTTGCCCTTTCGATAAAGAACGGAACCAGGTCATATTGGCGCCTGAAATCAGAGTTTATCGGATAAATCCGAATTGCCAAAAATTTTACCGGCGAATGTTTAACGGAATTTTTCCGATAAAACCGAAATCACGGAGCCCTATGCATAGTGCATGTGGGTGGATGCGTTTATGGGGAGTTATACATAAAGTAAAAACCTAACAGGCACACAAGCAAATCGGAAAAGGCAAATGAAAAGTACTAGCGGGAACATAACCCATGACCTGCATAAGTAGCTGACATAAGTAGCACGACCTGCATAAATATCCGATGACTTAAATGCGTCAATAATAAAGTAGAAGCGCCTAATTATAATGACTGCGTAACGTTTCAATATACATTACTCGCACCATTACGCTTGTGGGCGTAAAATATGGTGGTTAAAGTGATGCGCGTATTCAAGAAAAACAAGTAATAAAACGAAAAAAATTACAGCGATTAGTTGACTGCTGCCGAGAGAGGCATTCGTTTGATTGTGATGAAATGGTGCTATTTCCGCAGCCACAGTTCCGAGCGCAGGTCAGCGTTCTGCAGAGGAAGAAAGAGAGGTTAAAGTGCGTTTCGCTGCCGTTGTAGTCATAATTTTTAAAGATGCAGAAAACGACTTTATTACGTACTCTAATATATCACTTAGGCAGCTTAGATAGACGGACACGATCGGAGGTGAAAACTTGTGTTAATGGTCGTAGAGCACTTAAGAAGATAGGTTCCAGATAAGGGAACGTAATCGTGCAGGTTTAGGAGTAAGTGTCCGAATGATTAGGCTGCAGGGGCTCACACGTTAGTAATAGGCACGGACAACATACTTAATGTAAGAGTGATGCCGGATACATAAATCACGAGGTCTTGCATAACGTGGTATTTGTGTTCCACTCGGAAAGAATTAAAGAAATTCATAGAGAGCGAGTGGCGCCGAAGGAGGCCGGAGAGCTGAAAGGGCTGTTATTAGAATTGAAGATTTAGCTCAACGAATGTTTCACACGCAGCACGTACGGAGCACGTATAGCAATGTTCAGCTCCATGTAGAGAAGGAGCACTGTAGGATGAATACTAGAAGGCTTCTCGTTACGTTCGATGAAAGAACGGACGATAGGATAAGTCTATCTGGCGGTTTCATAGCACCGCCAGAAGTTCGGAGTAGCCCGAAAGTAACTGGTTACCAAACTTTCGATCTCCTTAATCAGAAAACCGTTTAGCTTTTACGGAAGATTACCGCTGAGCACTTCAACGGATTAAAGGACGGTGTAGGCCGCTATTCTGAAATATTTTCGCTTTACTGCGGGTGCTTTTCGAGATAAGCTCAGTAATAAGAAACCAAGAGGGGGAGGGTTGAAACGCCAGCCGAGTATGCAGTTCGGCTTAGTGATATTTTGACAGATAGGTCGAGGTTTCAAGGACGGGTGCAGAGTTTTGCTCCCTGAGTGCATTTATGAGTCAGGAGATAGTTTTACGCATTTTCAGTCGGAAATTCTTCCCCACCTAGCAGAGAAGGAAACTTGATGCCTCAAGGGTACGTCACAGCTGGCAGACAAAGAAAGCACTTACGGTGGTTTGACGGAGCTATGAGCGTGATGTCCGTCGAGGTGATTGTCACCAAAGCTAAAGCAATGAGCAGTGTATGGAATTTGGTCAACAGTGAGGCCCGAAGTGTGCTCACAAGGGTGTCAAAAGGGCAATATCAACTAAGAATTTTAAAGATCGTTTGTTACACCCACATATGCCAGCATTCTTGGCAAATATTTCTGCCAAGTGTCAGCTTCATGTGCGACGATTAACGCAATTAAAAATGGCATGAAACACGTCAACCTCCCCATGGAGTTTGCCTGTTCGCCGCGCAAATTTGAGCGATGTGCGGTGCAGTTTGATTTTTCATTAACAGCTAGCTACTTTAAACATGTTGGATTGTATGATCGTTTAAAAGATGTTTTCAATAGGTAAACACGCACTTTCAAAAGTTCAGCATGCACGCATTCTGCTTCCACGTCAGTCGTGACATTTCGCGGGCGAAAGTTCGTTTACGTCAGCGTTTGGACTTTGTCATTCACCTGTTCTACCGCGCCATCTGCATCTTACCTTTGACCGTCTTGGGAATTTTACAGGACAGCTGCCATGTGCACCGTTTTCATTGTTTTCATGCACTTGTTTTTTATATACTTAATGTGTGATATGAACGTTAGTTTCGTGTCTAGAATTACACCTAGGAATTTCTGCTCCGTTTTCACAGGTAGGCGCCGGCCGTGGAGGTGATTGTCCGGATCGGGAAGGAGGCCTCTCTTTCTTGAGAATAAAAGGCAAGTACTTTATTGCGGGTTAAGGCTGAACCCGTTCTCGTCTGCCCATTTAGTTACCTTGTTCAAACCAAGTTGCACCTGCCGCTCGCACATTGTCAGGTTACAAGATGTAAAACCGATTCGTACGTCATCGACATATTGTCACGTGGTCGTGACGTCGACGAAGACAGCAGTTAGCACGTCCGAGATGAAACTGTTTATTTGGCCGAAATTGTGGCCGGGAAACTGAAAGTCAAACTATAGCAATACAATGATAGCGGCGAACAGAGCGTCGACCGTCGATCAACTGACAAGCGGTGAAGCGTGTCGGCTTTCATACAGGAGCTATCGAAATTTCCAGCGATATCGCTTGTTGCGCAATCTCTAGAATAAGCTGGAGTGTTCGCGTCCTGCGCGCAATCTTAACAAAACGATCTACAATAATCGTCAAGCTTCTCGAACAATGAGGCGCGGTTCGCGCTGAGCGTTGCTGACAGTCTTTGTGGGGAAAAACCGAATACAGCAAAAGTGATAAGAAGAAACGCACGTGGCAATATGCGCAATAAAACATGTTACGTGGGATGGTCTGGCGCAAGGAATTCATTTTCATAATAAAAAGTGCACAACTCAATACACCACCCTGCGGAACTCCAGTTGCTTGGGCAAATATTCGAGACAAAACAGTGCCCATGCAAACAAAGAATGTCCGATTGGACAAGTAACTATCGATTATGGTGAACATCCTACCGCGTACACCTAAATGCGAGATGTCTCGAAGTATGCCAAATCGCCATGTGGTATCATAGGCCTTCTCCATACCGATGAACACAGACGGAAAGAATTGTTTACAGACGAAAGCGTCACGGATTTGAGCCTCGATACGTAGCAGGTGGTCAGTTGTGATCTACCTTCTCGAAACCCGCATTGGTATGGGTCAAGTAGGCGGTTTGTTTCAAAGAAGTGTAGGAGTCGCCTGTTTATCATCTTTTCGAAAACCTTGCATAGACAGCCTGTTAGGGCTATAGGCCTTTAATTGGAAACTGGGGATGGGTCCTTGCCCTGTTTTAAAATGGGAATCATAAAGGCTTCTTTCCAGGCCGAGGGGATCTCGCCGGAAAACCAAACAGCAATATACATTACAAGGAGGGCTTTTTTCCGTTTCAGATGGCAGGTGTTTCAACATTTCATATACAACACTGTCGGAGCCTGGGGTGCAATATTGCAGCAATTAAGCGATGCTTGTAGCTCAGCTATGCAGAAAGGTTCATTGTATGCTTCGTGTTTTGTGAATTTTCGCTCTAGCTCCTGTTTTTCGATTCGTGTTTTGTATCGTTGGAAAGCATCCATTTAGTGCGACGAGCTCGACACCTGTTCGAAGTGTGCGCCGAGGGAGTTTGCCTGGTCCTGCAAGCTGTCGCATTGTGTGTTTACAAGAGGGAGTGAATATACCTGCCGCACTGCTACCGTACTAACCATGCTCCAGACTTTGGCTTCCTGCATATATGAAATAATGCCCGATAAAAGCTTCTGCCAGCTTTCCCTTCTTGCCTGTCGGCGCGTTCTCCTACCATGTGACTTTATGTTCTTAAAATTTGTAAGATTCTCCGCTGTCGGATAGTCGCGAAGCAACTTCCATTACGCGCATTTCTGCACTCATTGTTCCACCATGGAACTCATCGTTTTCCAGAGTGTCCACTTGTTTCTGGAATACGCTTGGTTGCAGCATCAATCAGAAATGCTGTAAAGTATTCTACAGCTGCGTCTATGCTTAAGGCAGACATGTCCGTCCAACTTAACAGTGTAACTTTCTGAAACTGTTCCCTAACGGCTTTCTCAGTCTGCCATTTTGGAACCTGAGGGGGACACTCATTTGTAATTGACATGTTCAGAAGTATTGGAAAGTGGTCACTTCCGTAAGGATTACTGATAACTTTCCATTTGACTAGGGGCAGAAGTGATGAAGATGCTGTGCTGAGATCTATGGACGAGAATGTTGTGTTTGCAAGGCAAAATATGTTGGTTGTTTTTTATTCAAGAGACATGCGCCAGAAGGGAAAAGGAACTGTTCAATCAGGCGACCTCGCGCATCGCAGCGAGAGTCTCCCCATAGACTGTATTGAGCATTTAAGTCTCCAAGGACCAGAAATGGTTCTGGAAGTTGATATATATGAAGGACTCGCATTCATGTTCTTGGAGCTGGTAGTGCGGGGGTATGTACAGTGAGCAGATTGTGATCAGATTGTTGAAGAGAACGGCTCGGACAGCCACTCCTCAAGGGACGTTTGGAGTGGTAAGTGGGTACATGCAATTCCTCGATTAACTATAAGAGCTACGCCACCAGATGACGCCACAGCATCATCCCGGTCCTTTCGGAATATATGATATTGGCGTAGAAAATTCGTGTTCTTCGATTTTAATTGTGTTTCTGTACACACAGCACTTTTGGTGAATCTTCATGTAGCAACTCTTGGATATCGTCGAGGTTTCTTAGAAGACCTCTCACGTTCCACTGTATAATTTGTGTGTCCATTTTGAGTGTAAATTAGTGCTGCGTGTACTGGAAGCACTATTGCCTTAAGTCACAGAGCCCTCTCCAGGCCCTGTGATGCGGGCTATTTCTTTTTTGGCGCGCTCCACGAAGCTGCGCCGTTCCTTCGTCGCTTGAGACGCCGTTGGGCTTGCCGTTGTTTCCATCGCCTCGGCAGAGACGCTGGATGTTTGCTCGCGGCTTAGCGCACGGGTGTCAGAGTTTAGGGGCTTTCCGCCCGAGTACAAGGCCCTGGGCCTGCAGATCCAGAGGCCTGCGTGCCCTTTGGTTGCGGAGCAGCATGTGCTGCTTCCGCTGATGGGGCGGATGGCGCTACCGCCCGTCCACTGTGCGTGGTACGCGCGGCCGTGGTGAACCTTTGTGGCACTGCCCCCGTGCGTGCCACATCCGCATACGAATGACCCTGTGCAAAACAAAGGCGTTTGCGCGCCTCCCTAAAAGAGATGTTTTCTGTGCCCTTGAGCGTGATTATTTTTTTCCTTTTTCCACGAATGACATGTGCGAGAGTAGGCGGCATGCCCACCGTCGCAGTTTGCGCAGTGTGGTGTTTCGACACAGTTGTCAACAGGGTGTTCGTGTGAACTAGATAGACTGCACCTCGGGTTCGCCAAGTGGCTAGGCAAACCATTAGCGCGTGATTTGACGATTGCGGAACCAAAGAAAATTGATTATCGGCTAGCGAAATCTCGAGGAGAGTGCGTGAATATCAGTTTCACGATTTTATTTTGTGTGCCTGTATGTCGTTCGCAGTTTTGTGGTGGTATACCTCAGTGGCTGTGTGTGCTGTCCTCGTCTTCAGCCTGAGACGTCAACTGCTCTGCTTCTCAAAATGTGTCCAGCGAGCTGTACCTGAAGAGCTTTATTCATGCTGAAAGCAGTGTCAACTATGTGCAATTCACAACGTGATCAGAGTTGAGCAAAAAAGAAGGCAATGCCAGTCACGCAGTGCCAAAGGTGCACATTTTGGAGAACTTCTATCAAGCGGGTTGTAAACCACGCGAGAGTCCACAGCATCGAGCCAGATTTTCATGTCTTGTGCGGAATAGACGGTTGCGCAGCATCATTTCGGTGTTACTTCGCCTACAAGAAGCACGTGTATCGAGTGCACAGAAAAGCTGCTGGCCTTACAGTCAACGAACGTGCAGCTGACTTGGGCTCCAGTGAAGAAATTCAAGATGTTTCTATTCCTGCTTCCCCAACCTTGTCGGAAGCATATAGTCATGATGCTGCCTCGAACATTTGCTTCATCACCAAAATCAAGAAACAATTGGCAATGTTCTATGTCAAAGTAACAGAAAAGCTCAAATTGCCATTCAGCACCACCGGTGAAATCTTTTTCATACTGAAATCTCTCAATAACGATGTCATTGAACGGCTGTTGCAAAGAACAGTGAAGCTCCTCATGGGAAGAAGTGTGGCACCATGCATAGTGGAAAACCTGCCACGTCAGCTGCAACAAATTTTCCGACTTGGAAAGCACCCACTGGAGAAAAAAGTATATTTCGGAGCACTTTAATTACACCGAGGTAAATCAAGTGCCACTGCAGACCGGTAGTCTCAATGACACCGAATGCTACATTCCCATTGCTAAACTGCTTGCGAACTTCCTGAAATCTGAAGACTTGTTGGAATGCATTTCACAGCCTACTGCGAAGCGTCAAGATGTGCTCTGCGACTTCACCGGTGGTGATGTATTCAGCAAATTCGACCACCTCATTCGGGACAGCTGTAACAACACGATATTTCTGCTGTTGTACACTGATGAATTGGAGCTTGTGAATCCACTCAGTGGTGCAGTTGGGCGGCACGAGATTCTAGCAGTCTACTTCTCTGTTTTAAATCTGCATCCCCGACACGGCTCAAAACCCAGCTCAAATCACCTGCTTCTGGTTTTGGAATACCGTGTCCTGTTACGAAATGGCATGGAAAAGGTGCTGCAGCCGCTTTTGTAAGACTTAAATTTAACACAACAAAATGGAGTGTATGGTGCAAATCTACACTTTCATGTTGCAGTTGTGGCTTTCATTGGAGACAATATCTCAATGCACCGCTTGGCATGCCTCCAGTGCTGCTTTAGCAGAGCCAGAGTCTGCCGCTACTGCTTAGCATCACACAAACAACTGCGAATGCTGCGTAGATTGGATGACTGTGTCGAGAGGACAAGCGTTGCACACAAGAGCCATTTGCAAGTGTTCGCGCTTGACTGTACTGTGAATGGGCCCTTGTACGGCATCACAAGTGCTTCATCATCAAGCTCTTGAACAATTTGACATCACAGAACAACTCCCTCCTGATGCCATGCATGACACACTCGAAGGGGATATCGAAAGTGTCCTTTGCCATGTTGTTGGAGGCTTTGTTGATGACCGAGTGATCCGTAAGCAGGACCTCAAAAGCATGTCATCCTTTGAGTACGGTTTTCATGATAAGAAGGCCACCCCTCCTGCCGTCGAGGTTGCATTTATTAATGGCAAAGCGTCCCTGAGGGGATCAGCAAGCCAGAAATGGTGCTTGTTTCGTGTGCTTCCCCAGCTATATGCCCAAGATATCCCTGAAGGCAATTCTCACTGGGAGTTGTACTTGGCATACAGGCAGATCACTGACATCATTTTGGCTGAGAAAATCCCAAACAGCTGTGTGCCGTATCTACAGGTGAAAGTGGAGGAGTTTCTGGAACTGTACACAGTGCAGTACCCAAATGCAACTACACTTCTCGCTCCACTACCCAAAGTATATACTCAAGTATAGCCCACCACGTCGTTACTGGGGCATGCGATTTGAAGCTAAACGTTCTTATTTTAACAGAATTGCATCAAAGACCAAGGACTTCAAGAACATCTGACTTACACCTGCAACACGTCACCATCTTCTTTAGGCATATGAGCTGTCGGGCAACATGTTAGACTTGGATCTTGAATCAACTGAAGCAAAGCAGCTCAGTGTAGGAGATCTTCCAGAAGAGCAGCAGTCAGCTCTTCGTAAAGTGACTGAAGAGGAGCTGGTCTCGACAGCTACAACCGCTAGCTTCAGTGGTTACTGTTTTCGCACAGGTGGCACTTGTACCCATTGTGCACGATGGTGAACCACAGTTCATGCAAATTGAACGAGTCCTTGTTGTTAATGGTTCGTTAGTGCTCTTATGCAAGCCTCTCGAAACCCTGGAGTGCAGTGAACACAGATCCTCTTACATTGTCAAGGTATCTGCTGACTTTGTTGCAATAATTCTGGGTCACATACAGTGTTTCTACCCACATGATCTTTACTCCAGCCGAGGATTTTGTGAGGTGGTGGCACACTTCGTTGTTTTCTAGAATAGCTTTGGCAAGGCTGACTCCACAAGTTCTGCCGATATGTCTCAAGTTGCCTGCATCTTTTTGGATTACAGGTGAATTTACGAAACAAAATACTCATATGCCTATTTGTCCTCTTTGTTCATTGGCACATCTTTGTTACACTGTAATCAAATGCCGACCCTTCTGGCAGAGTCACAACGAGGAGGTGTAATGCCAGAGACGTTACAATGCACAGTTAGGAGGACAGTAATTCGATATCTCCACACCTTGCCATCATCCTTGACAGCACATAATTGCATTGATGTAAACTGCTATGGAGATTATTATCACTTTTGTGGCATTCTTTCAACTGTTGCGCTAAAACTGTGTTTCTGCTATTGCAATAAGATTCTATATGATAATTTTGTTATTATTCTACATCTGACACTACATTGTTTGTCAGTCTCTGCTTACTGCTCTTAGGTTCCCTGTTTTCTTTCATGTTTTTTGCTAAGCATGGGCGTCGGCAGGGGGCTGCAAAAGGAGCACTTGCCCCCTTCAAGCCACGCCAGCACTTACCCCTCACCCAAGCTGCACCAGCACTCCCCCCTCCCCCGGCCACGATACAACAGGGGTTTTCACCCCCAAGAAAAACTCCTGCAGGATAATTCACCACATTATTAGCCAGTACAAAATAACAGGCTTTTATGTGGTAAGTTAAGCTTGCTCATAATCTATTACAAGCAGTATGTACATTGCACAGCCACATATAAACCGTCGCGCGTTGCAGAGGCAACGTCGAACTGCACGTTAGACTCATATCTTGAAACAAACTGGAGCAAAGCAGCTCAGTGTAGGAGATTTACCAGAAGAGCAGCAGTCAGCTCTTCGTAAAGTGACTCAAGAAGCGTTGGTCTTCACAGCTACAACTGCAAGCTTAAGTGGTTACTGTTATCGCAAAGGTGACATTTTTGTACACAGTGTGCACGATGGTGAACCAATGTTCATGCAAATCGGAAGAGTCCTTGTTGTTAGGGGCTCGTTAGTGCCCTTATGCAAGCCCCTCGAAAGCCTGGAATGCAGTAAACACAGATCATCATACATTGTCAAGGTATCTGCTGGCTTTGTTGCAATAATTCTGGATCACATACAGGGTTTCTACCCACTTGATCTTTACTCCACCCGTGGATTTTGTGGGGTTGTGACACACTGGGCTGTTTTTCCAATAGTATTGGCAAGACTGACTTCACAAGTTCTGCAGATGTGTGCCATATTCATTCTAAAAGACAGGGCATGCAAAAATGGACACAAGAAAGAAGTGTAGGCACCACAAACACTGCAAAAATGTCTACACTTCTTTCTTGTGTCCCAACTAGCTCAGCTCTCTGTTATTCTGTGCCATATTGCCTGCATCTTCCTAGTTTACTGGTGAACTTACTAAAGAGAATTCTTGTACGCCTATTTTCACCCTTTGTTCTTTGGTGCACCTTTGTCATACTAATGAGTACATACCTTCCTTGGCTTCATTATCAGCTGGTTTTCATTAAGATTGTGTCAAACAAAAAGAAGCGAGCCCTCAGAATAACCTTCCTTCATTTATACATATATGTTTAGTGAGTTATGAAAGCAAAGATGCGTCACATCAGAGAGTGACCATATTGGCAGTTTCACTTCGGATAAATTTCGAGAAGCCGTTTATGGATGGTTGTGATGTCTCCTTTCAACAGGCCATGCATAACAAAAAAAAAAAACACTCCAAGTGCCGTTTGATTTGCTGCATTTCCCTGACATTGATGGTACACAATAGAAATGTAGGGTGTGTTCTCGTAACCAAGATATTTTCTGGAAGAAACAAAAGAAAATAAATTTTAAAAAATGTTATATTCAGTTGCGAAGGAATCCAGCAACAACAAAACAGACCAAATGATATCTCCGTTTAACAGAGGATGGTGCAGCATGATTTATGGGAAGAAAACGATACGTGGCCTTTTTTTTTGCATTGCATAATCTGTATGCTTAAAGGGGTGGTACCGCCAAATTTGTGGCTGGCGCGTTCTCTGTTGCAAACGTATCTTATTTCTCTAGGAAGCATGACACACACTCCAAGATTCCTGCATTCTCACTGAATAACCTAATATCGCCCTGTTTATGTGAACGACTTTCGGTTTCGTTTTCTGGACGCCGAGTTGGACAGTGACGTCACTGTGTAGGAAGCTTGAGCACGTGTGGTCACACTGCTGTGATGCAAGCAGTGCTGCATCCATCGTCTGCTCTCGTACACGCGCGTCAGCAACCGTCCCAATGCCTTCAAAACTCGCAAAAATTCTCTAATAGATAATAATGACGTGTACGGAATTCCGGTATGCAGAGAGATTTTCGCGCAGCCATTCGGTTACCGGACGATGGTATCGAAATCTTGTGACGCTTCGTGCAACCACAACTATTGGTGGGTTTCTTCGTTTTCGCTGAGTGACCGCTGCAAAAGAATGTTTAAAAAGGCAACACATTCGCAACTACGTCGCTGCCGAGAATTTACACCAGCAGAGAAGTAGAATACATCAGATTTCTGGCAACATCAATTCTGTGCTTGCCTGGTTCAAGTTAGCGCCTCAAGGTCACCCCACCTGTCCGCCCTCTCACGTTTACGGCTACGGCAAAAAGCAAGAAGTGTGCGAAGAAATAAACTTCGGCCATGTCGCCTTTGCAGGTTCCCGTGACGATCCGAAGCACTTTGCAAAATGCGAGCAATTTGGCTATTTCGGGAACAAGCTCAGAAAAAATGAGTGTAGGTCGCAGCCGATGCTATCTTGGCTTGCCCGGTGCAACGGAGCTGTGGGTCACCGCTCATTGCCCGTCACTCCAATGTGGTCTGACTTCACTAAAACTTGCGTTACGCTTCCGACATAGTGACGTCAGTGTCAGTCACGCTAGCGATGGGTCTAGGTCGCGAGAATGAGCATTTATGCCAACTTTGGAGGCAAATTAAAATATATTCTAAACGGTTCCTGTGTGCAACACTTCGTGCTGAGTGTCCTTGCATACAGAGGAAGCCTGCAACAGGCTCTTTATAGCCTCAAAATTTGGTCACACCACCCTTTTAAGATTGCAGTAGAAAGGAATTGTATAAAATGCGCACGAAAAAAACAACTCAATTATATGCATGCAATCTTGCCAAAAACCACTGTAGACTTCGAATTCTTTCTCGTTATGAACCGAAGTTGACACCGCGATGATAAGAACACCACTAGAGCCCAGGGGCATAGCCAGGGGGGGGGGGTCGAACCGCCCCCCCCCCCCCCCGAAAAAAAATTCTGGCTACGCCCCTGCTACAGCCGTCACAGTCAGAAACTTGGGTGCGACTTCATTAAATTGATCTAACGAAACTATCGGTCACTTTGCATCATGAGGAGAGCACCTGTATTTCAATAAGCAGTTTTATACCGGCGTCACACGGCGCACTTTTGATCGCGATGGAGTCCGATCAGGATCAAATTTCTCAGCAGTGATAGACTCGCTTTCGCAGCCCCGCGTAAGAGAGCCAGTCGCATTGGTGTAATTCAGTCGGGGTCAAAAGCGGCCGTGTGACACCGGCATTTAAATAACGTACGCAGAGGCAGCGTTGCATTATCCTCTTAATTCCGATCGGACCTGAATGCGATCAAAGGTGGCCGTGAAGCAGCGCATAGAAACAACATAATCGGCAAATGCAGTTGCACCTTAACTCGCTTAAGTTAGATAATGCTGTCCACAAGCACTGCGTACAAATCACAGAATATTACTGACAGCAGTAGGCATGAACGTACCGAGTACCAATCAGAAAATGAACTTGCCTGTTCCAGGGGCGTAGCCAAGGGGGGGGGGGTTCGACCCCCCCCCCCACCGAAATTTTTTAGTTTTGCTTGCGTATTTATACACGAACGCATACAAACTCACGCACGAACATACATAAAGTATGGTTGAACCCCCCCCCTCCCCGGAAAAAATTTCTGGCTACGACCCTGGCCTGTTCTGCGGTTATCTGTGTTGGTCGGCGTCGATATCGCACACAGATCGAGCAATAAGTAGTGTCGTTGCACGCTCAACGCAGACAACGTTCCACGTTGACTGCGTTCAGTTCAGCAGTCTCTCAGTAGAGGATCGCCGTTTGAACCCGTAGAAGATAACCGGTTGCACACAGCCGATAAAATCAATAAAATCACGATGCACAGCTTTGTGATATCTCAGCTTGCGCATGCGGAGCAGAAATAGGAGAAACAACGAGGTTTAGGGGAGAAACGTTGCTCCAATTTCATTTGCCGCAAGACGGCGCGACGCATGAAGCTTTCGGAAAGGAGCGACTCGCCGGCCTTAAGGAAAAACGAAGCCCGTTTCTCATTTCTCGCTCCCCTTTTTTGTGCCCAAGAAATAATGTCGCACAGTTACTGGGTATAACACTTGTGGTGGGAGAGGGTGAGGGGCAACTTGAACATTTCTGTTATACAAAGCAAGTTTTCATGGTTCCTGGCTCTGCAGAATTGACTTATGCCATTGATCTGCAATTATTAGATTGTCCTAATAGGCCCACCACAAGGTTGTGCTAATTTTGTGCATAGCATTAGTCACATTTTAAGCGGAGCTTGCACAGATTACACATTTTGGTGACGGTGGCAGCACAGTTTGCGAAACATCTGGCGCTGGTGAGCGTACAGAAATGCGGTTGAACACAAATCAGCCCTTGCAGGTGCGCCGGTCACATTCATATGTGTATGCGCTATTTTCCAACAAACAATGCTCTCTCGATCATGAGCTTCTCGGCGATCGGCCATTCCTCATATGCAATCTGATCTTTAATCGAAGAGATCACTCGCCACACCTCGGAGATTTCACCCCATACCCAGCCCTCATTCATGTAACATTATGAAACAGAATCCATTTTATTTCCAGCATACAAGTTGGGGGTCTCCAAGGCAAGGAAACTCCCGCAGACAGCTTCGCGAAACCCGGGGGCCTAAAGAGAAACAGGCAGTGGAATTCACAAAATTGTAAAAATACTGAACAAAAAAAAGTTGAAATTGCATGAGAACAGGTACAGTATACGTAATGGAAGATATCTGAGAAATTAACAAGCACCGCATGCAAAAATAAAACACACATCAAACAGTCTTTGATGAAGGCTATAAACAATAATAAATTGAATTTTTCTAAAGGCTGACAAAGGAAGATTGATTACTGGTCTTTTGTTCAGATTTTGGAGAATTTTGCTAGTGGCCTTGTTTCCTCCCAGCAAGGTGTTGCTTTGAGTTATCCTTGCCAAAGTCGCCTACTTGATCTTTTCATGAGAAAAAGGTCTGTGAAATTACTGACGGGTTGTGACAGTGTGTAGGAACGCAACGACAACCAAAAGCGAAAAACGAAAAAAACGATATTTTTGACCGGAACGAACACGTAATTGAAACTTTATGCGGAGTGAAACCGAAATTTTTTCAATCTTTTTTTCGGTTCACGGGGAAACTTGGCAATCCGGAACAACTGAGGTCATACAGCGTGAGCAAATATGCATATCTCAGGGTACAGTATTAGCGCGCACCTCAGGCAGCAATTTCAAAGCAAAGATATGCTTGAAATTGTGCGAACAACGGAAACAGTGGCACCCAGAGATGTTCATATTAAGGCAAGTGGACATTTGCGCGCCTGTCACGCAGGCCAGCGTGGAGAGGGCATTGTCGGTACTGAAGTTTTTTACAGCGAAAGCTGTAATGAGATCACAACAGCCGATTTAGGCGCCATAGTTGTCCGCCGCTGCCGTTGTCCGTAACCGCTACCGCGTGAAATAAATTTCTAGAATCGGATGGGATTTTAACCCGCGCCCTCTGCGTGGCATTTGAGTATTCCACAACAGTGTCACGCTGGTCCTTGTAACTCATTCCCAAAAATACTCCATACAAGGCGTCATGTCGGGCAAGCAATCGTGCAAACATATGTAATATAGCGTGGCAGAAGAGAAAAATAACAACGTGGCGTCACACAGTGCGAATTGCGCAACGAATCGGTCTTTGAATGCTTCCAACCCGTTACAAAGGGCTCAGCCATAATTCTTCATCGTCATTGGCCACAGCACAAAGTACACATAATGCCTTACAGATGTGTAGCGGGTACCACGGTTCTCCGAAGAATGACGAAAGTGCGCATAGTGGGTGCTTCCCACTTTATGAAAGCTACGATGATTTATGGCGTAGTGGGTAGCTTACATGTGTGCTTGTATTAGTTGCCCCAAGAGAGTCTACAACGGGCTCTGCAGCGGCCGCTCCTACAGCTTTCGCTGTGACTGTGCTGCGTCTTCAGCGCAGGCCTGGCGATTTTTTTATCAGAACAGTGGTCTCGCACCTCAGAGAGTACACTCAACGACGTGCTGCTTCTGAGATCGTGCGCACTTCCTTGACACAAAGCACAGAGCCCGCTAAAAAAGTCCTGATCGACTTCTGAGAAAATAAGTACTATGACTTTGAAGTTTAGCGCCTGTCTTGTGTCGTTCTCCTCTTTTCCGTCTATGTTTTTTGCGCTTCGCCCACAATGAATCCCCACCATCTAGCCCAATTTTCAGTTTTGTTAGGCTATACTGGTTTGTGCAAGTTGATAGGAATTCGTGGTACACTTACTTCCGCTCCTCTGAAGAACGTGTTTTACCACTGTCCACGGTGTAAGAATATACTCAGGTGCTGACACTGTTCCCCCAACGCATAGAAAACTGCAATCGACGCGCGGCCAGATAATGTTCGGGCTCTTATCAGGTGCCTTGCAGTTTCATCGGCGCCTTCTTGGAGGGCGCTACGAAAAGCGGGGCAGTAGTTTCCATAGCAATGCGCATGCTGTTGATAACGTGCATTTTTCTGTGCCTTTTGCTGGATAATGTGCATCCTCCAAGCGGCATCGAGGGGCGAAATCGAGAGAGTAACAGGAGAGGGCACGGCGAGCGCGGCGGCGATCACGCGGCACCACCGTGGCTCGGCTACTCGCGGGCGTTCTCCGCCTCGAGCCATTAGTTGGCGCACCGCTCAACGGACCCATGACCGAACATTTTCTGGCCACTTAGGCGCGCGCAGTGTCAACACCTGAATATTCTTACACCGTGCCACTGTCCCAGTTTCTTAATTAAGAGGAGGGCAAGTACCTATATCACAAATCCAATGTTTGTTATGATCACCTTAACTTCAAATTTTTGCATAAAAGAGCCGTTATGAGCCGTTGCGGAATATTTTTTTTCGTTCCGGAACAGAAACGGAACGGAACTTTTTGCAGTAGAACGAAACTAAAACCGAAACGAAAAACATTTCGTTCCGACACCCTGGGCTGTGCCTTATATTTCATTTCTTCCAATATTTGTTTTGCTGTATCAGGGCTACAGTTAACGTCGCATATTTGCAGATTTTGAATCTTGCTTAATTCAGGGGTCAAAAATCAGGTGCTATGTGCCTAGGTGATAATCGAGGAAAAATCTAAATATTTCCGTGGAACCGTTCCAAAGTTTGAGTGAAACAAAAATATGTTCTAACAAGATTATACAAATAGTTAAATAACGTTTATTCTAAAGAGCATTAGTAAGTTCTAGAAAATGAAAGATTTTATTCATAAAAATACGGCAGATCCCACGTACCGTGAATCAATAATATGTCGGGTTTAACGTCCCGCCGTAGTGGAGTGCTCCGGAAAGTTCGACCACCTCGGGTTTTTTAACGTGCACCTAAATGTAAGTACACGGGCCTCAAACATTTTGGCCTCCATCGAAAATACAGCCGCCGCGGCCGGGATTCGATCCCGCGGCCTTCGGGTCAGCAGTCGAGCGCTATAACCACTACACCACCATAAAAGAATGTTGCACTGTAATGCCTGCATGACCCAGGTTTCTTTACCGATTCCATGAGTATGTTTTAAAAAAAAACTTGGTAATGGGATAGTTGGTTGGACATTATCAACGTCTTTTGCGCAAACTTTACAAAAACGAACTGAAGACGGCGATGAAGGACGTACAAAACAATCAGCGCAAACTAACAACTGTTTATTGCGTAGATGAACATGAAATATATACAGTGACCCCACGCGTGCGTAGAGCTGCTGAAGCTATCGGTGTGCCTTCCTTATGGTTTGATGCCTGAGAGGACAAGGGATGACGTGTTAAGCTCATTTGCAAGAGAGCACGAAGGGCTGCGGTTCACATTTGAAGTTCCCGAGGACGGACGCCTACATTATCTTCATTTGAGCATCACAATCGAAAGCAAGCACACGTGCTTGACCTACAAGACAAGAGCTGAAAAGCAGATTTTGCCGTTTGATTCCGGGCACTCAAAGATTGTGGAAAGAAGCATAGCCACGGCGTGCCTCCTGGAGGCAGTTAAGACATCATGCTTTCACACTATCGAAGCGGGAGTGAGCATGCAGGTGCATTGCCTCGAAAAGAGTGGGTACCCACGTTACTTGTTGATAGCAATAATGTCGTCACTTGCACTAAGGCAAGCAAGAGAAAAACTGCCAAAAGAAAAAAGGCCACCTTTCATCACAATACCATACATGCACACAGTGGCACACCGAAGCAAGAAGGTTGCTCGAAAGTACGGCGTGAGGACGGTATTCACTGCGCGGAAAAAGCTCATAGGATTGTGCGCAAAAGTGAACGGTGAACAAGACAGAAACGAAGAAGCGGTGTGCTCGACCAGACATGCGAAGAAGTTCGTTGAATGCACGAAAAAGGTCGTGTACAGGATCCCACTGTACTGCGGTGCTCATTACTTGGACAGCAGGGAAGGTGCGTCAACGAGAGGCTGCGGGAGCACCGGTACAACTGTGGCCTCCAAGAAGCACCAGGGCATCTGGCGACACACTGCATCAGGTGCCTGTGTAGCCCTGTGTTTGAAGAAACTGAAATTGTGCACAGGTCGAACAGGCAGACGAAGAGAGAGGTCGTCGAAGCCTTCAATATAAAAATGGCAGCAGAGGGCGCGTGTGTAAGAGCGCCGTCAATAGCGCTCAGCCAAACGGAAATTGAGCTGATAAACGAGGACAGGGGGCGTCGGTAGCTTCAACAGTTCTGAGCACGCGTGGGGTCACTGTGTATATTTCATGTTCATCTACGCATTAAACAGTTGTTAATTTGCGCTGATGTGTTTTGTACGTCCTTCATCGCCGTCTTCAGTTCGTTTCTGTAAAGTTTGCGCAAAAAACGTTGATCATGTTTTTAAACAGTTCAAAAATGTGACGTCTAGTATTAGAATTTAGCGAACATCCTGTGCGCGAAACTGTTTTGCTATATCATTCTGAAATGTACAAAAAGAAGTCTGAGCTGAGCATTACTAGGCATGTAAAAATACACGTAATATGTAAAGTGATATCAAGTTATTCGTTGTATTTGCTCTAACAGATACAATTCTCCACAGTGAAACCAGTGGTCTCAGTACAAAGTGAACGATACGTTAGGGTATGAGGCCAAATGTCAGGAAACGAATTTTTAAAAAGCGATAAGCACTACAGAATATATTCAACATTATAAAGCACACCTTTTTAGGCACATATGAGCATTGCAAAGCACATCCTGTTTTTGTTATTTTATCATAATTAAAATTTTCATTAAACGTTTGTCTTACGCGAAAACTCATAACACAAATTCCACTAAAAACAGAAAGCTAATTTTTTAGAGACATAAAGGAACCTTTGGCCAGTGCAAATGAACCAAAACAAATAAGGTCAGATGAATGAGATCACATGATTACCTCCGAGTTCTCTTGGATGTGAACTTTGTCTAACGCTTATTTTCCTAAAGCTATCTTTGAAGTAACCATAAAGTTTTAAATTCATTCATTGATTCATTCGGACTTTATTCGAGACAATTTACAATTGTCTTAGGAGACGCAGCAAAAGTCCTGAAAGGTGCCTGACTAGGCTACGTCACACAGACAGCAGCTACAGCAGTGCGATATCTGTCATTCACGTTTACATAACTGCAGGAACACATGTATGGTACAATACAAGAACAATAAATAAAGCTCTCTTTTCGCTTTGAGATGAAAAAATAGTATTATTATTTCGCTATAACATTTAGAACGGAGGCATACGCTATCGTTCTGCATATAGGACGTGCTGCTCTGGCTTTATAACCCCGCAATTTCTTATGCTACCCAGGTCAGCGCCAAGGAATTGATTTAATCCATTTCCTAATTCTAGCGCCTTGTAAATATATTCAACCAAAAGAACTAACATTTTATTTAGGACAGCAGACGCGTATTAGTGGACAGCGTGTTAGTAGACAATAGTAGTAGTAGAGATCAGCAGAATCAAATCGAGTTATATTACGACGACTAAAAAGGCACAAATGTAGGCGACTGGTAGTGAGACACTTTTCAGGTATCTTCACCACTCGTGGACGCTCTGTCCCCGTTCGGTACTTGTGCTATCATGATTGGCGTCGCCCTTGATACCGACGCCTTCGTTCTCGTTGGCGTCTGTCCTCTCAGGGGGAGCCGAATCTTCGATGGGAGCGGAATCATCGGGGGCAGAGGTAAGACTCTGCAAGAGGGAATGGCAGAGATGCCGTGAGCTCAAAGCAACACACTAGTTCCCTAGTAATAAGGCATTGCTATTTGGCCATAAGGACCTTGTAGTATATCGTAAAGTCACAAGCCGAACACCTAAGAAGTAGCGAATGTTCAGGGCAGCTAGCAATGATATACAAGACCAGAAAAGATGATTTTGTACCGATCTGCCTCGGAAAGGCATTGGTTAGTCGGCTTCGAAAATCTCTCACTGATAATTCACCTGTTCGCTGGCTTCCCTGCTTGTTTCAGAATGTCTACTAAAACAGCGCGACTAATTGCGCTACGCAATCTTTCGATACGTGGTGCCAGAAACGAGCGCGTCAATAAAGCGCGCGCGCGGCCGCTTTCAAACGGCAGCGGGATTGGCGGCGAGATCGAGCAGAGTCGGCACCTAGCGGCGAGCGGACGACACCCCGCGGTGTGGATGGCTCCTTGCGTCGTCTGCTAGGCACACAGTGTTCGCATGTGTGCGTATGTAATCGTTCTCGGATTACAGCTTATTCCGTTCTGCTAGCACAGTATCAAATGCTTGTACGTATGCCTACATGATACACATACGCATTTCGCATTACGAGACTAGTATGCACTCTAATATTAAAGTGAGTACACGCCCGTGTCGGTACGGCGCTAGGTCTAACCATCGTACCGTTCATTCGCCAAAACCATTTGAATGTGGGTACTGCTTTCTCGTTCAAGCACGTCACAGTTCATTCGGCGTAGTCCTAAACGAAAAAGAAAGTACTAAATGTCGAGGTGTGAATGCAGAATCTTAGCGACACCATGTCGTGATGTGTTGGCGATTTGCAAATCCTTGTGATACCACAAAGCATGAACTAGCGTCTGCAGAGGATGGTAAGCGGTAAAAGAGACCTGAAGCCACGTATTTCTACAGCAATACGCGTATTCACGCAAACAGAAAAGCAGAGTGCACAAAGTTCTACTTCTTCTAATCACGCAGAAATACAGGTTCTCTTTCTTCGTAGCCGCTAAAGCAAGAAGTAAATACTTTAATGGATCAGTCGCGCAACACAGTTTATATTGTGTTATAGGGAAAACACAATTTAAACGCGTGCAAATAAAGCAAGAGAAAACATCGAGCACAGGGCAAAACACAAATGTGAGTGAAGGCCAGTACCCCATTGATTGGCAGATTGGAGTTCTCTTATAATTAGTAGGTACGTCAGGACGGTTTCGTGCATTGATGTGGCAATGGAGGGCACATACATCACCATTAGGCTGCAGTCAGCGCGCTTTACTCGCCAAGAATCGACTCAAACCGCATACGGCGAAGCGCCGCTGCGTACATTTGTATACGCGCCGCCGACCGCCTATCCACACAAACGCGGCGACGGTGCTGCCACCTATAGCCCGATCTCGCGGCGAATAGAACAGCGCGAACCGCTCGCCCAAGAAGCGCGAACGACGAAAAAAACAAGTATCAAAAGACGCCGACGCGCCGCATCCTCCTCGCCCACTAGCAGTCTCAGATCAAACGCCCGGCAAAGCCTGGATCTTTCTTGAGGGAAAGGATGACGCATCGCCGAGCGACGCCGCCGCGATTCGAACGTACGAGAAAGCTCTCGCCCTTTTCCTAGCCTTGGCTGTATTGCACGCCGAACAACCCTCCCGACGCGTCTGGAACCCGGGGGAGAAGGGATAAAAGCGTGCGACGACGACCAGTCAGTCAGTGAGTCAGTCGGCCCGGCGATGGTCAAGTTATGCTGAGTGTGGTTCCATCAGCCAAAGAAGACGTGTTTATGATGCTGTGCGGTCAGTCGATCGTCGATCTGGAAAAATCGGATGATGACGCCGTGTGAGCCGTGACAAGTTACGACGACGGGAGGAACGCAACGACAGGCAGCGCTGGATTTGGCATGAGTGTTTCCTAGAAGAGAAGAATCCAAGTACCGTCCAAGAATTGTGGACTGGATACGCTGTGAATATTCAGGACTTAAACTGTTGTTGAATAGTTGTGATGCATGAGGTTGCGTTTGTAGCGCGTGCTCTGATCGGTTTGTTCCCGTTGTGTTAACACCACCTGAGTTATATTGTGAAGTTGTAACTGGTAACAGCCGAGTGTGCATGTATTTGTGATGTCTGTACTGCCTTAACTGAGAATATATTTCGTTTGTGTTATCGACTCTCGGCTCTGACTCTGTCTTTGGACCACAACCGGCGTTCGCTGGCGTACTAAAAGGACCAACTTTAAATTGTCCGTGCTTTCGTGGTGCATTTTCGGAGGGCTGTGACGCCAGCCCTTGGAATCTGCCCGGCGATTGCCATCCCCATTAACGGAATCAGTGACACATGGTTACGATCCCTTCAGAAGTGTAGTCACGCTCCAGATCAACGGTGGTTGAATGAAACGCAAATGAACACCATTCGTATTAGAAGCTTCCTCAAACTGCGAGGTTGCAGTTCTTGTGTCATGTTAAATGTTGGCTCTAGCGCGGCTCAATTGCTTCCGATTCCGGTGCGGAAACCAGTGCTGGCGAGGAGGGCCGATGGCAAATTCTGCATGCAATCAAAATATTATCCTGCAGAGAGGCCACAAAAATGGAATGACATATACTTAGAAGAAGAGGCTCCTGCATTATTTGTCTTTACTACGTATAGCAAAACAGATCTCTCACCGTGACTACGCGCTGTGCGAAGAGCACATGCGCGCTTATGTCCTTGCGAAATAGCACATACGAGTTAGCTTACGTGTGCGTGATGCCAAAGAGTGAATCGCGCGGCGTAAAATCAGATGGTCCACAAATGATGACTGCTCTCTCCGCTCGTTGCGCTATCTGGTACAACACTTGTGCAGACGCGCGGCGCTTCCACGTGCGAGCCAAAGCGTACCGGTATTCTTATTGCATTATCATCATCATCACAAGCCCATCTCATGTCCACTGCAGGAGAAAGCTGTCTGCCAGTGACCTCCCCTGCGTGAACTGACTGCATTTTATGGCTTTAATTTTCTTTAGTTTCACCGCTCCACCTACCTTTGTGATGTTTTCGGCCACGCTTCCCATCTACTAGTACCATTCCGGCGCTCTGATTGACCATTGGTTATCTGTCCTTACAAATCTATTTCCTCCCTCTTTATATTGCCACGCGCGCTTCTGTTTGTATGTTTATGCAAGCGGTCCTTTACACGTATAACCACTGCCTTGCGCTAACGTGCCCGAATGCCTGGGAACCTTCAGTATTACTTTAGAATCCTCTGATAAGCTTGAGCGCACAATGCGAACAGTAGAGTTTATTCTGCAACTAAGCCAGCCACCAACGATGACGCTGGGACGTTCGACGCGACAGGTATCAAATGCCGACGCGCTTTACTCCTGATCAGATTGCTGGACGGCCAGGACTGTTCTCGCCGCTATCACTGTATAGCGTGAATCGCTTGTACTTTTTTATTTGCCGGGCATATGTTCGCCCAAATAAAGAGTTCTGTATCTTCCAGTCTTGCTGCAGCCTTCTTCACCGTCCCAACCACGTGAAAATATCGACTAGGATGTCGGCTACTTGCGTTAGTTCTCTCATTTGCTTACAGTATTCCAATTTCTTAGAGTTACGTCTATCATTTTTCGTTCATTCGGAACCCCTGTTTCTGAAAGACATATAATGAGGTTCCTAAGCTATCGAAAATAGATAAACAGCTGCGACACATGCGGTACCAACAGGTATTAATGCTACCAGCTGCCCTCCTTTAAAGGACACCTGATAGCGAAAGCTTTGTCTGCGACTTTTTTCGTGTAATTTGTAGCTTTATGTCTGGTAATCCCGGAATGGAATAGCAAGTGCTCTAACGGATCGTATAATTAACGCTAGCGTCGTTAACTGACACCAATCTTGCGTCAGTTCAAAACGCCTGCCAAAATACCATAAGAAACTAGCGCCCCACAGCGGGGCAGCGCCTAACCTGCAATAAAGTTGTACTCTCTCTCTCTCTCCCTCTCTCTCTAAGATCACGTGCACTTAGGCTTTGGTGTCGTCGAAAGCACACTTTTCAAACCGGGGCCCGGCGAGCGGTAAAGAACAAAATGATGGTACCCAGAAAAAAAAAGCATTCCTGGCCGAAGCAGCTAGAACTACGTTGAGTGCTGCCCGACAACACAGCGAGAGGGGTGAGGAAGAATTGCCCTCACCGAGTGCCAGTCGGGGTATTGTGCGCGCCTCGCAAATTGGCTTGTAGCCTAGCGCGGAAACAACCAGGACACAGAGATACAACACGAACAGAAGCGCTATGACTTCGTGTTGTGCTTCTTGTGCGGCTTCGTTTGTTTAGGCGCTATGCTACAAGCCAGTCTGCGATGAACCAACAAGCCCACATTGGTACCCTTCCCCCCCCCCTCAAATATTCTCAGACGTCGACAATACTCGTTTTACTCGTGAAACGTCACACGGGGCCTCTGTCTCCGTCATGGTCTCCGTCATACTAGTGGCAATGTCGCGAGGTGCTCTAAACTCGGCTAGCACACATGCTTACTTTAAAACCAAATTAAAATATCTTAAAGGCAAGGTTCGTCGCTCATAAATGGTCAGAAGTACCCACGTATCCAGGACTATCAAACAACGCAAGCATCTGCAGTTTTTAAATTTGGTGTCGGGGTCCTATACACTGTGCAGTGTTACGCGACGGACGCACAAGAAATGTGCTGCGGCTGTTGCATTCCGTAGTAGTACAGACACATGCATGAGCTCCAAGCCATAGGACGAGCTCCTGCGGCGAGTGCACAGAGAAATCTGGTAGACTCAGAAATGCGGAATGGTGAGTAGCGGAACATCGCCCATATTACACACGGCCATTGCGAAACGCGCCATTTCGGTTCATGTGGCCTACTCTCTTTTCCATGTAACAGTTATGTAGCGTTCCTTTAAGGTAATTTACTCATACATTGAGCTGGATAGAGACGGATGTCTTCCGCCATTTATTATCCCTGTTCTAAAAACAAGCATCTTCTTCTTCTTCCCCTCGATGCCTCCGCGATGATGCTTCAGGCACAGACCGCTTCACTCTCCCGGACTTCGTTGTTCACACCTCCTGGTGTAATATTTAAAAATATTGCTGATGGAGGCGCATTCTGTGTGCCCAGAGACTCCCAGGTACCAGATGGTCTTCAAGATACCCCGTTGCGAAGCCGTCTTGATGACTTGAAAGGGCCCACAAAACTTCTCATTGGAACTCCTTATTCCTTTCCGCACCAGGACGAAGTCTCCAGGTTGTATGTCTGGTATGTCACTGCTCCGTCTGCTGTCGAAGTTTTTCTTCATTTTCTTTTTGTACGCCTGTTGCTGTTTCTCCGTTTTCTTTTTCTCAAAAAGCACCAGGTTTTCAAGAAGGCCCAGTTCGCGGTCAGCTGGAAGCACCGGTACAGTCCCTGAAGCAGCAAAAGAGGACTGCATCCAAGACCACTAGTGCAAAGAAACGGTTGTGATGTCTCACAGCGGCTTCGAGGCAGCATTTCCAACCACCAGGAAAATTCGGATACATCTTCATATACTGCTTGACGTCTCGTATTGCACGCTCAGCGAGGCCATTAGCAGCTGGGTGGTATGGTGCGCAAAACTTGATTGTCACTCCGTGGTCGTTCGCCCATTTTGAAAGCTTTGTGCTACGGAAAGCCGGACCATTGTCGCAAACTAATGTCCTTCGTATTCCGAAAACATTCTGCCTTCAGTAGAGCCATGATGCTGTTGGCGTCTTCCTTTCCTGCCCTGGCAGTAACCATTCTCGTGCACTCATCGATAGCGAGCAGGAAAGCTTGTGTCTTCCTGACCCCTTCCCCTTTCTTTTTGAGCTCCGCGAAGTCCAAGTGAACAACGTCGAATGGGACACTGGAGTAATCTGTTGTTATCATAACGTCCGTGGGCTGCTTGTATTTGACTTTGTTCGTTTGGCACTCGTGGCATGTACGGATATAGGTCCTGATGTCATTTTTTCATACCTGGCCACTTAAATCTTTTCAGTAGTTTGCCGTACGTGCGCCAAAAACCGTCATGTCCGCCTGATTCGGGGGTGTCGTGGTAAAGATGCAAAATCTTGGTAATCATTGTTGGTGGCACATGATATTTTCCATTAATGAATTTCATTTCTTCGGTACCTTCCCAGAGCTTTGTGTGATTAATTTGTAGAGGATTGTCAAGTGCGGTTGGTATCAGAAGCCTGGAAAGTGCATCCGCATCAGTGAGTAGAGGACCTGGACGATGTGACACGACGAAGTCAAACTGTTGCAGATAATTTACCCACCTAGCGATGCGGCCTTTTGGTTGTGTCATACCGAGTAGGTGAGTCAATGCTTGGTGGTCTGTAAAGAGGGTAAATTTTGCACCCTCTAGGTACGTTCGAAAATACTGTACAGCTTCCAGTACGGCCAGCGCTTCCTTTTCTGTGGTCGAGTAGTTCACTTCAGCCGGCTTCATTGTATAGCTGTAATATCCTACTACATAATGTTTTTGGTTCTTCAAGTTTGGTAGCTTCTGGTAGAGGACTGCTCCAGTCGCATAATGTGATGCATCTGTATTCAGCACAAACGGTAAGGAGAAGTCTGGTATCCGTAGGATAGGGTCCGACGATATTATCTTCACAAGGTCAGAGTAAGCCCTTTCACAGTCGCCATCCCATTGGAACGGTATACCTTTCTGGGTCAAGCGTGTGAGACATCTCGTTTTAATAGCATAGTCTTTAATGAAGGACCGAAAGTGTCCGGCCAGACCCAGAAAAACACGCAATGAATGTATGTCATAGGGCTTTACCAATTTTGAGATTCTCTCAACAGATTCCTGTTTTGTGCTTTTCGTAGACCCGTCGAAGACTCTTCCGAGGAACACTACCTTTTCTTGGAAGAAGGCACTTTTCTTAAAGTTCACTTTAAGACTTGCAACACTCAGAGCTTGCAAAATTAAGGACAGGTGTTCCCGATGCTCTTCTTTGGTCTTCGAATAAACAATTATGTCGTCGATGTAAACATTGCAGAACATGCCCAAATACGGCTTCAGGATTTCGTTCATGATCTTTTGAAACCAGGCTGGGGAATTCTTCCACCCGAACGGCAGCCGGTTGTATTCATATAAGTCAAACGGTGTAATAAACGCGGTGTACTTCTTTGTGTCTTCCTTCAATGGAATCTGCCAGAAGCCTTTGCAAAGGTCTAATCGTGAAAAGCAACGGCAACCACCGGTCTCGTCAATGATATCATCAATCCTAGGCATTGGGTATGGTATCAACTCAGTTTGCTGGTTGAGAGCCCTGTAATCTGTGCACAGACGAAAACTACCGTCTTCTTTCGGAGCAATAGTTATTGGCGATGCAAATGGCGACACCGAAGGTCTTATAATGCCAGCATCAAGCATCGCTTGTAACTCTGATTTCAGCCATACCTTTTTTTCTCGGGACATATTATAAGGACTTCATCGAACAATTGCTTTGTCCGCGAGGTCGAAAGGAACCTCATGAAATCGTATTGCTGGAGGGTAGTTTCCTATGCAGGAGAGCTCTGGGTACTTTGTTTGTATGTCTTCCTCGCAGTAAATTTGTCTTAAGCGTCGAGGCGTCTCTATCTCATCCTTTGTTCCTAGGTGGTCTTCAATTAGAACCTTGTCCTCCCAATAAATGTTCATCTTTAACTTCTTTATGTCAGGGCGAGATAGTAGGAACTCGTAAGTGACATCTGCCAGCACCAACGCATCGGTTGTAATTCTGTGGCCTTGAAATTCGAGAACTACAGATGCCCACTCATTACGAGAACTCACAGCCCCATCATATCCCTGAACGCGCAGAGTCCTTCCAGCATGCAGGCTGCTGACGTCCACGAGCCTCTTGTTTATTATCGACACGGATGCTCCACTGTCGACGAGGGCTTTCATTTCCACGTCATTGACTTTAACAGGAACGTGGAGCAAGCAAGTGGACACGACGTAGACTGTATCGTACAAGCCTGTCTGTCACGTATCTCGGGAGCGCTTGCAATGTGTGATGGAGTTGGGAGAGTGAGCGAGGCGGGAGACCGTGGCGTCACTGCAAACAAATCTTTATCACACAACACGGCAAACAAGAAGTTAACACCAGAGATTAACTAGAAGTAACATATTCAAAAATGCCCCGCGGTACAAAGGAATACAACAAACACTTCTAACTAAACTCGGCCTGAGTGGCCCGAAAGTCTGGCAACTATGGCGTCTTGGTCTAGCGATGCAAATGGAACGGTCTTACTTCGCGTGAGTCCGTCGCCTCGCTTCCGCGCCAAAGTCGACGCGAGTCGTCCCGTCGATGCTACTCCTCGCGTCGTCC